>NW_008631974.1:0-7581 GCF_000691845.1 Merops nubicus
GAAAGAAGAGTTGCTGCTTCTGATATTTTGAGGAACAAGTTTCTGCACACTGAGATCTTCTCAGATTTTAACTGTCCAGTGTTTTCTCCAGCATGTTCTTTAAATAACTGACCAGAGTTAATGATGTGAAATGTATTTATTCATTCATAAACCATTTGTATCTAGTAGCTGTTGAAATACTCTTTACTGGCGTTTAGATGCTATAATATATTAAGACAATTGTATCTGTGGCAAATAATTTTACTTGGTTTTAAAGAGACACTCCCCTCAGTCTCACCCAAAATTCTAATTAATAGGGATTCCATATTTCCACACAGCTTGTCAGTTTGATTATTTAAGTACTTACTCAGTATACTAAAGACCCTAATCACCCCTTCAAAGCATGTGGCTCTATATAAGGCCTCCAATGTCTGAAATACATAAAGATCATCGTCCTCATAACAGCATGGCAGCTGTACTTCCTATAAGCCAGAAAAGTTGGTCCTGTATACAACAGACACACCTCAGCTACTGTGTGCCATCTGCTTTGTTAGCAGTTAGACAGTCACAGCAGATAGAAACAGCTGCTCCTGACAATGTGAAAAACATCAGTACTTCCTTAAAGGCTTTGGCAATGTGGATAAACAATTCCACTGAAAAGAATATTTTAAATTGCTGCAAATTTTCAATGCAATTGCTATTATGCATCACACCCCAACAAAGTGATTATGCTCAGTAGAATGGATTTTGTACAGCAACTGTAAGAGTGTTGTGAGGGGTTTTGTTGGTTTTTTTGGTTGTGTTTTTTTTTCACAGTTTTATAGAATACCAGTTAACAAGGCTGAGACACTATTGCCCTGGACAAGTAAGTTTCACAGCACGCTACAATAATTTAGTGTCTTTTTTTTCTATTTTATTCTTTCAAATAAAACAGTTTTACTTCATGAGTTTACTGTGGACTACATCTTGCACTATTTATTTAGGTCATTTATGTAAAGACTGGATTTCTGAGAAACCTCAGTACTGCGTGTCTGGCCTACAGCAAAATTATGATATATAAAAAAGCAAAGCATTATTATACTGAGCTCCTTTACCATCATGGGAATGGGGGAGCATTTAGAATTTGGGGGAGGTGGGACAATCCTTGCTCTTGGCAGCTATATGTTGCCAAAAGGTGAATTACATTATGAGTAAACATGTTAAAATGCAATACGTAGAAGGATGACAGGCTATAGAGGATGGATGAATAGATATACACTACGCATGCAGAGTCCATACCTATACAGGTTTTCTTTTTCCCCTTCTTATTCCTCATGAATAAACGCTGAAGCTCTTGGTGTCTGACTCCAGAGTGAAGTTGGCCATTCAAAATGAGGGCTCTGTGCCCCACTTTGGAGGTCAAAACCATCCCTTGCCTGCAGCTGGTTCCAGACAGGAGAAGCAGAAGACACAATAGCTATCCCTCACCTGCCTAACCATGCAATAAGGGTGCAGACATTGCACGGTGTTCCTCGCCACCTCCTTCCTGAGTGGTCACAGTCCAACGACAGAGTAGCAAATTACTATAAACAGGCCTTGGAGTGCTGAAGTCAGGCATGGAAAGAGTTAACAGTACAGCCTCCACCTCAGAAATTGATAGGGAAATAAAACCAATTTATTAAAAAAAAAAAAAAGGCTGTCTGCAAACATAGCACAAATGCTGGTTTATATTTTGTATGTATTAAACTTTCAAGCTATCTGCAATAAATGTGAGGTTCTATATTAATTGTGAACAGATCCGTAATTAGAGGGAAATTAATGAGAAACCTGCTGACATGTTACAGCATAAGTGTTTAACGGATGTCTTTAAACATTTGGACAAAATATCTATATATTTTTAAATGGTAATTCTTTAACTGGTAAATGTAATTATCTAACTCTAAAGCAAAAAGTAGAAAAGGACAAAAATGGATTGAATCAAAATATTCTGTCATTGCCATACATAAGCCACCAGAATATCTTTTCAACAAATGAAATTATTCTTTATTTTATGCTTTTAAAAATGCATTAGTGTAATTGCTCTGCAACAAATTACCTTCTGTGGTATAAGCGTGGCTACAACATCCCTTGCATGTACATCAGTTGTGCATATTGTCGTGATGTTCTGATGATCACCAGGGGTGAGTTCCCCTAACAGCATGTTTATAAGGGCATTCAGTTGATCAGTCTGCAAAATAATTATATTTCAATGGAGATATTACACTGTGGGGAAAAAAAAAAACCTATTATATGTCAAGTGCTAAATGGAGCAGCTATAGAACCAAGACACATTTATTGGTGCTTTTAATCAAAGCAAATAACTTTTGCAAACTAATAATGGTGTTGTTTTCTCACAGTTTTAATTTGATTCCTTAATAACAAAAATATACTTTTCATCTGGTGCCCAGAACTCAATTTCAGAACAGATACATACTAGTTTGATACTGCATGCACGATGAAGCTACTGGATGTTTAACGTATACTTTTAAACACCACTTCCAAAATAGTCACAACACATGTCTTGTTTACTACAGGAAATGCAGAAGGGCATCAGGGAAACCTATTTGAGGCCTCACTGCCCTGGGTCTGTCTACTTTCTTTCAGAGGAACATGAAAAGCAGGATCCCTGAATATTCTCCTTCATCAGACTGCTATGCAATTCCCTGTCCTGATGAGAATGGAGCCACTGGGAAGGTGTCCCAGAGTTCCTGCTTTCATGGCCCTGAAACACATTTGGAGTCACTATGAATTAAATTTTATGCCAAGGCAACCAGATAACTTATGAAAAAAAAATGGTGTTTCTGAATAAAACCAATAAAGTACTTGTTGGGAATTTTTTGGGGGTGGGAGAGAGGGAGGTGTATAGGGACACTAGAACAGTTCTTCTAAAGTCCACTTGCTACTACAATAAGCACAGATCTGCTTACTAAATGGTTGCAAGAGAAACCTTTCTGACAGAGGCTGTCAAAAATATTATGGCCCTGATTAGCAAAGCTGATTCATGCAGAATCCCACCTTTGCCAACAGAGGAAAGTTTGCATTTTTGATGCAAGAAACAGGATTTTAAACACATGCATCCTTAGTAGATTGGTACAGTAGCAAGTAGTGTAATGTCTTCTAGACATCACTGAATTTTGTACTTAAATTTTGTAAACCACTAAGGTGTCTCAGATTTGATTTACACTATAAGACTTACATCTTCTCTTAAAATATCTGCTCTTAAAAGGTTCACATACCTACTTGTGGTTGCAGTCTTTCAGATTATTTCCAAACATTCACCCAGATTCCTGAAGAAAATTTCAAAATCCTCAGCCCACCAAGTCTCAATATCCATCAAAGAATTTGTGTTGAATGATCAAATAAACATTGATTCTGTAGTTTATTCTCACATACTCCTGTGATGTCCGTATTTTTTTTTTTTTCCTGGAAAGCTGCAGAGTTCCTTTCAAATACATTAGCTAGTATTCTACCCAACGTCAATACTATTTTCTCTAACACTATATAGAAGCAATTTATATGAAAACCATTACAAAATGTTATTAACATCACAGACTTTGTCACTTTGCTTCTGAAGACCTGTCTTGCCAAACCTGCTTCCTGGCAAAATACAAAACGTTTGGACTTGAAACCTTTGCAAGGAAGATGACTTCACTTCAGCACCTTGGAGGACAGACCAGCCTACTGCCAGACTCAGAGCTTGAGTTACAATGTGAAAGACCTCCCTCCATCTTGTAAAATACTTGTAAAATAAAAACTTTGGTGCTCTCCTCTTCTCAACCATTCTCCTTTAACTACAAAGCCCTACTTCACACTTTGGTCCTGTTATTAGGACAAGGGATTTTGGATTTTTTTAGACAGTAAGATTATCTAGCAGAGGTGCAGATCTCTGCTCAGTAAGTCAGACTGCTGACAACAGTTTTGCTTTCTCTGTTACCCTTGCAGAGTAGCACATGAACCTCATATGAATTTGGAGAGAGCATGATGAAAATATTTTTTCTTTGCATACTTGATTTGTGCCTCTCTCCATAAGCACTAATAATAGACATATAAAGGTTTATGAACCTGAGAGACAGAATTTTCTGGAGATTTCACCCAGATTAGAACTCAAAGAGGTGCCTCAAAGGAGAAAACAGCTATAGAACAACAACAAAAAAAGGGTGAAAATCTCCATTCACATCAAGGTCAAAATGACCATCTGAGCAGCATGGGAAAGATGACACTATAGTTGACCGACATGCAGTTGTACATGAATAGAATTTGATACTTATTATTCCTCCAGACAACCTGGATTGTACTGAAAACGTTAAATTAGCCATTTACTGCAAAAAAATAAAAACCTCCATGAAGAAAAGTAAAAACCAACCTGTCTACTTTCCTACTGTCCCCTTTGCTACTTGGGTTCAGACAGAAGTATGAGAGTTGTGTGTGAGTGACAATTTGCTGAAGCAAGAATGAAAGTTCAGGAGGAAAATGAGGCAAGACTTTTCTTAGTTTCCTCTTGGAATCTCTTAGACTAGCCTATAGATCATACACTTGAGTGCACTGTCAAGACAGGAAGATAGGGAAGAAAGGAAATTAGCAGGTACTTAAGAGAAACAGAGATTAGGCTCTCCCAAAGAATACAAATTTCTTTTTCTAGAGGAAGAAGAAAGGTCTTTTAATTAATTTTTCTTTCCTTTTCTATCCCATATTTGAGGTGATCAAATATGAACTCTCCATATGGTAGGATAGTCTGATACTGTTATTTCTGAATGGCAATTAATAGTTAAAACAGAAAACTTCTTGCAGAAAATTTTTTTTTTTTTTTTTTAAATAGCCACTTGAAAAGGTCAAGTCTTTTCTCTGCATCCATCTGCACTGCCTTAAGTTAACTTCTGAGCCTCCATGGGTCATATGCTGTAGGCAGCCGGAATTTCAGATTGCACATTGCTGTGTGACCGTGGAGCACCCTGTAATTGGTGGCAGTGACTGAACTACAGTATGTCATGGGCTGTACAGCCCAGCAGAGACACAGGTCCCACTATGGAGGAGTGCGAAATGAAAATAAATAATGACACCTTCCAGTACAGGCCCAGGGGTACCAACAGCATGAGCTACCTGATCATTGGGACCTCTGCCTCATGCCATTCCACAGTAACGACTCAGTAAAAAGCAGCTGCTATTTTTGATACAACATTATATGGTTTCATTTACCTTTCCTAACAGGAAGTTTACCCAAAACATTGTTTTCCCACAGAAAGTGTTTGGGTTGTTCTGGGGTTTTTGATTGGTTGGTTGTTTTTTAGTGGGGGAAAAATGATAAAGTACTAAGTATTTTCGCTTGCCCAAGCTCTTCTTTCTCCTCTCACGAGCGTAGGCTGCGTGTCAGGTGATTCTGCCCAAACCTCAGCACACACTTGTTCTGCCTTCTAAACCTAGGTGGATTTGGATACGCTGGGTCCTCAGACTTATGAAGTTATTTCATTTCCAGTGTGTGATACTTTCAAACAGATAGATGAGTGTTGCATTCCAAGATTACTGAACTAGCTTCAACAAACTATCTTCACATCACCCTTGTGTAAAATTACACTTGAGGGAGCCTCAGAGAGAGAGAAAAGAATGTAGACAAGAACCATGCCTTGTACAACTGACAAACAGTTCTGGATATCAAGATGAAGAACAAAGATTCACCCTTTTCCCTTGAGCTTCACTCAGCACTGTCTAATTGGCTCTGGCATCAGGATTGGTGGAGCTTCTCCCATTAGAATTAGTAAGTAGTGTGGTCCAGACAGGGAGTCTCAGGCTTCTAGATTTATTTGTTTTGTATCTTTCTAATTCAGCAGAACATTAGGCAAGAAAATACACCTATCAGTAATCTGTCCTGTTCCTCACAAAACACGGGGCTTTGAAAAGTATATATAACATACTGCTGTGCATGCTGCCAGATTCTTACTTGCATCAAATTTTAAGTGACATTGCCAAGTAACTTCAATACTTTGCAATCTGTTGATAGACAACAAAGAAAGCTGCATTTAGAATACTTTTTAATTTGGCTAAGCACATCAATTAAAACCCACAATAATCTAGGATGAAAAATTTCCCTGCTTTGAATTATTTCCGTCAGAAATGATACGCAGTGTAACTACTGCAGGAGGAAGTAGCATCATGGGAAAGAGAGACTCCCAGCTGCTACAGGGATTGCAGAGTCTTACTGGTGAAGTCTGAATAAGAAAAATGAGGATAGAACTTTTTAGAACTATTTTTAGAAATACTACAGTTATAGTGTTAGAAATATTAGTTGTTATTGAAGGAATCAGATCACAAATGAAACCAAAACTAAACAGAATGGAGCCAAACAGAGCCAAGTCATTCTTCTACTTTTTATAGTGCATTCTTTCTATATAATCTTACTGCCTAAATAGGTGCTTGAGATGAGAGGAAAGGTGGTGTAAAATTGAAAGTATTTTCACTCTCTTAAGGCCCATTGTGTTTCCAAAATGTGTATAAGCCTCAATTACTAGTCCACAAAACACTCTGGGAACTAGAACAATTCCTATTTTGCTGAAATACAAAAAAAAGTTAAACCATTTGAGCACACAGACACGGCTGGCCACTCCTTAAAAAATAGTTACTTCTGTCTGTTGTATGCTTGAAGTGTGTATATAACAAAATTATTTTGTTGGTTAACAGTTCCCCAGTAAAAACTTGTTTTCTCCAGATGGATTCATATTATTTTAATCACAGTATTTACCAGCTCATTTCCATAACATATCCTTCATCTATCTATTTCTAAATAAGAAGTTCTTTGAAAATTTCTTTGCCTCGATAAGATATTATGGTTGCCTACAGGATTTCAAATTAACTCATTGCTCTGGTGACAGCAGGCTTGTAGTTAGGAACGGAGTGCTTGTTTCCAGGAAAGACTAGTCCAATATTAAGAGCACTGGCCTAGGACTTAAGACATTTGCCCTCTCACAAAAGTTCTGCAGGTGACCCCTGACGGATCACAGAACTTTTTAATTCTCAGTTGTAAAACAGAGATCACAGCACTTTCCAGTCCACAAGAGCTCTTATGAGGCTAAGTAAATATATTTCTTACATTTAGAAAGATTAGGACATATATACAGTAGGAAGGCATTTCCTGTGGAAATCAAAACCTATAAATAGTTTGTGTAAAGTTCAATAGATAGTTCATGTTCAAACACTTGGGCCTCAAAGCGTTGTAGTCAAACAAAATCCTATGATAGACTCCCATTAAGTTTTTTCCCCTAAGTAGATCTCAGCCACTGTCTTGCCCATCTTTGGAAAGTTCCTTGACTACTCAGGCGTTCTTAACTTCCACTTCAATGTTACCCCACATTGTATAAGGTATCTAAAAACCTCAGTGATCTCATCCTTGTGCCCTAAATCAAAGTGTAATTTCATTGAAATATGAAAAATAAGTATTTCATTTTGGCCCAGTCTAAACTGGGGTTTGATCTTTTCACTGGAACACATTCATTAGTTCTGAGTCTAACTTACGTTTTTGGCAAAAGAATACATAACTTTCCAATATAGACACATAATTACTATTTATAATATTCTAAATATTTGTTTAGCATTCCT
>NW_008631974.1:7612-25721 GCF_000691845.1 Merops nubicus
ACCTTTCTCCAGAAATTAATTCAGCTGAATAGTTGCAGGGAGGAAACACTAGGGGACTCTAACAGAGGCAAAGCAAATGAAATTAATAAGTGAGCAAATATTTTTTCCACCTATCCGATGCTGATATTTAGCTTTCACCACTTACTAGGTAAGACTTGTTCTCTGCAGGCATTTAACAATCAGACTCCTAATCCAAATGGGAATTCTCTGGAACAAGAGTCTAATCGTTAACACATGAAAATCTAGCCCCTTTGAAGAACTACTCTTTTTGAAAGAGTTCCATACTATTTATTATTATCTGAAGAAACTGCAGGTAACAGTATAAGAACCCACTAAAGAGAAAAATAAGTGTTTTGTAGCTGAATCTATAATATTAAGAGTAAAACCAGCATCAAATTTTAATATTGTCTTACATATACCACCTTTAAATTTTGTCTCTACTTACCTAAATTGAAATGTTTGTTTTGGTCTGGAGGTCATAGAGATGAGAATTGTAGACTAGACATTATGATGCCAAGTTTCTGAAATTACTGAGCCTAGCTAATGGCGTCATTCTGTTATTCCTTAGAGGAAAGTTGAAGATGTCATATAGACATAACGTCATGGTATTGAATGTAGAATGTGTTTACAGCTGAATATTTAATTTGCACAAATATTCATCATTATGTCTTTAGGCTACTCAAGAGAATGGAAAAGAAATTAACACAAAGCAGATTATTCTCCAAAGTATTCTCTACTGAAGAACAAATACCTAAATATGAGTTAAACTGCAAGCCATAATAAGGCTAATAACATCCTTAAATTATGGTGATACCTGATCACATAAATAATCACAGAAGCTGAATTTAGACTTTTTCTTTCATTTACATAGACATACTAATTCTCAAAATTTGGAAACTGACCAGTCAGTAACAAAGCTAATGCAAGTACTGAATCCATGCAGAAACTTTTTAAGGTAGGAAAAGATAAGTATTATTACCTCCTACACTTGGTTCTTCTATGTTTACCATTCTTTCACTCATTCATACTCCCAAAACACTGGGTGTTTTTCATAGGTCCATTTTTAAAATAGTGTATGAATACAGAGCCATCTAGCAGATTCTGTATTATTGACATGTGTCCAGATCATCTCACACTCCTATAAGCCATCCTTGGAACTGAACAGGGATCAAAATCAAAGCAAAGCGAGCACAGATTAAGTCTTATAAAAGCAATAGACCCTAAGTTTATTACAGACCTGAGCTACAGCCATCAGTGGAAAGAAACTTCTGTTCATACATACAGTATTTAGCATACTTTGCTCAGTAACATTAAGACACAAAGGAAGACCTTTTACTATTTGACTTTGCCCTTTCCAATGGCACGCATGAAAAAAGAAATAAGCCAGTTTTCTCAACAATTTGGAACAAGGAAATAAACCCTTACCACAGTATCTTCTAGGGTCTCTCAGATTTTCAGCAGAGAAGCACCTGCCCAATAGTGTCCAAGAAACACTTGTAACATTCCAGGGTTGTTTTATCTCCCACAGGTGTCTGTGAAATACCAGAAAGGCTGAAGTAGCCTTTTAAGCCTAGTACAGAGTTAGCTGACATTCACCATTGCCTGCATCTACCTTTTCTACTGCCATTTCTCCTGTTGATTTAGCCACACCTTTCTATTTACCCTGCAGCTTCTTTTTGCAGCTGAAGAATGAAGAGACCTTCCAATGCATTAGTCACTGTTCCTGACAAACTTTGCTTTAGAAATAAAGCACAAATGAGTCAGGAATAAAGGTACCACAAATTCTGCAAAGCCAAAACATAAGGATTATTGTGTTTGTAATCACAGGGTTCTGAATTATAAGGAAGTTTAATTTCTTAAACTTCAGCTCTTTTCAGGCACTCAGCCACTGATTCCAAAGAAACACACATCCCAGATCCATAGTGCATTGACAGGCCTTCAGTTCTTACGCAGTACACAGTTGTGGGGAAAAGAAAAATCACCCAAGTAAACAGAAGTAATGAAGAAGTAAGCAGGCTAGTGCATGTACCTTAGAGGTTGACTTCTGAGTCTCATGTGAAAGACAGCTGGCTAATTTGATGTTTACTGAAAAAAAAAATAAAATCAGAAGGGTATTTTCAGAAGTACTCTGAGATTTGGGAGTTCAATCCTGTAGTACTTGTTTCACCAATTTTTTAAATCCTTTGAGTTTAAAGCCCTTTAACGAAGGGAATTTAAGAAGCTACAGGCTCCTACATAATGCAGAATACTCAGAACAGGAGAGATTATTTCAAGTAGCAAAACACTGTTCATTAGGGAAATGATCGCATTTGCAAATCATCTGAGCTCTGTCTCCATGTTTTCAACATTTGTTTCCATGAAGTTTTCATCCAATCTTTAATACTTGACCATAACATTTTAAAAATAAACAAACAGCTCCTACAACATTCTAAGCAAAGCCTGAAGCAACTGAAAGTGGAAAGAAGGCTTCCAACTCATCAGCAGGTGAATAGTTATAAATATATGATATAAAAATGTAACAATATCAGGTTCAAAATTCGAAACCCTACTGATGCTGAAATGTAAGTGGATTTGTATTCTTTGGGTTGGTTTTTTTTGCTAGAATTCTGTTTGTTACAGGGAAAGAATCCCACCTAAACTTCATGCTAATTTTTACACTTGTTTTCAGAGTTTAAAACATGTTTCAAAAGCATTAAATTTCCAGAGCTATGAACCAGTTTGCTTCCTATATGAAGTCTTTTCAGTAGCATTAAGTGATGAGAGAGCTTAAACTAATGAAAAAGCAAGAAGTAAATTTCAAACCTGAGGTAAGCAAGTGTATCTCTCTTACAGTTATAAAAAGCATTCCAGCTTTCTTTGGGGATGAATTTATCTCAAGAACTTCAAAGAAAAATCAGTTAAGGTAAACATTTGGTACTCAGGAAGCTGAAAGCAAAAGTATGTGTTATTTCCCTGCTTTAGTATAAGCAACTATTCCAAATAAAGCTGGATCTTTTAATGGAATTGCTCATCTGGCAATATTAAAGCCAAATAAAAAGCTCTCACTTGAACATCATCTCTGGAAAAATCACCTGGAATATGCATTCAGTACACAATGTTGCCGTACTGCTACTTCAAGTAACTTATTGTGTGGGTGCTCTAGATCCATATAAAGTGACTTTATTCCTGTGAAATTACTCTACTATGGATACAACCATAGCAAACACCTGAGTGAGATGTATAACTACAATTATAAGTAAATCCCACATGTAAATCAGTGGATTAGAATGTAAAAGTCCACCTGACATTCAGAAACACATGGTTTTGTTTTGGAACTAAGGATTTACTGAACTCAGAACTCTGAGTAAATCCCTAATCTTCATTAACCAAGAATTATTATCTGCAAAACTCCCATGTCACTGCAACTCTGTTTCAATGGCAAAATCATTACAGTACCAGACATTAAAGCTAATAGAATATACTTAGAAATAAGCTTTATAAAAAAATTGGGTTCTGTTGATGAAATGAGATCAAGCTGAGATCAACTTGTATTTAAATGAACTGAAAAATGGTTTGTTCATCAATAAATAAATAAAAATCAGGAAGAATTTTTGCTTCCTAATCTTGTCAAGCACTCTGTGTCATCAGAACAGAGAGTTTTTCCTATTCTTCCACAACAATACCTTCACCTCTGAGATAACTGTGCACTCAGGGACATTAAAATAAATTTTGACCTCTCCTGGAGACTGAATGGCTTGTATACTGCTGCAATTACCTCTGAGGAAAAGCTTGTGAAAAGAGAAATCTGTGATGACCACTGAAAGAGACTCCTGTCATTCCAAACAAATACAAGTGAAGCTGGAAGCCAGATTAGTGACTTCATCATAAACTCTAAGTCAATAGACAGGATTCTGTTATAATCCATCCAAGGCCAGGTTTTCATAGTTCTTATGTTATAAAATAGGACTACTGCAAAGGTTGCTCTTCTAGGGGATTATTGAATAGCCATTTTGAAAACTCCTTTCTTTAGGCTAAAGAAAATATGGAAGAAAACAAGAGACAGTTCTATAATTTCCTGAAACTCACTATGAGGAACTTATCCTGACCGGGAACCATGTTATCCACCTGAATCCATAATAATGTGCATTTAGGTTTGGAACCTCTCCAGTTTCAAATTGATTTCCACAATTTCATAAAAAATAGTGGAAAAAACCAACTTTGTTTCCTCCTTGACGACCTCTGAAACACATTTCAGCCTCAGGTACTTTTTACAGCTATGCACAACAATTCAGAATAGAAAAAATGACAGTTCCCATACTCCAGCAGTGCCAGTAAATACCATTGCAATAATGTTATCATTCACTGTCAGGCACTAAAAAGGTACAAATTGAGGCAGACAGTGTGACACTGTGGGTGCACACGGTAATGTGTGAGGCTTTTTCTTCTCACTACTCCTCATTGTTTATCTGCACAGACATCACTAATGCATTTCCATCCAAAGGAGGGTTATGATAATGAACTACTGGTGCTTATTTTGCAAGGTGAGTTAAACTAAGTTTGAAGTCTAAGCTTGTAATATTGTACAGTTCACAGACAGAACAATTTCATATTGTTTCTTAGACTAGGGGAGAACAGAGTTCATAAGTCCAGAATACTTGAGCAAACA
Organism: Merops nubicus; assembly: GCF_000691845.1. Lineage (NCBI taxonomy): Eukaryota > Metazoa > Chordata > Aves > Coraciiformes > Meropidae > Merops > Merops nubicus. The sequence continues at coordinate 12,258 of NW_008631974.1, forward strand.
CCTAAACTGCATATTTCAAAGTTCCTTCCTCAGCCATTCACTCTGCATATGTGCTAAGCATGAGGCACGCTCAGAGCCTGTTCTGTGTCCAAGCTCGTCTACAAGGCATCCTCCTAACTCTGTGGTGTTTCCTGATCCTGTCCATTCAAGAACTGGAGCTGCAGGCCTGGGAATCAGGCCAGAGAATTCATTGTGGCAACACATGGTGGTAGCATGCCTGGAAAACTGAATGCTCTCCAGTCACTTAAAGCCTTGCTTTCCTATTGCACAAATTTGAGAAAAGCTATGCTCATAAGCCATGTATCTGTGGCGTTAGTGCTATAAACACCTAAGAGTTCATCTAAAGCTTGCTTATCTAAGTTCACACTATCATACAGGCAAGGATTGTTTTTGTTTCCTTGAAAGGTGCTGGAATATTTCTGGATGAAAGGCATAGCCAGAGCATTAACTTGGTTTCCTCAGTTTGTCCAATAAAAATGATCAGTTCTGCCCTGAAAATTGAATTTAAAATATTTTTGTCCCTCCCACTAGATATTTTCTTTTTGCTTTAAGTTAGTATTAGTGTAAACAAGCTACAGTTCCAATCATACACTTACAAACTTGTGGGAATCCTTCAACAGCGAGGACATCTCTCCAGATGGTCCCACTTTGTACCAAGGTGCCCCTGGTCAACACTAACGCCTGAGACTCAGCAGAATTGCTGCCTAGTGCCCATTGTCATGGGAAGCTGGGTTCTACCCCTGCTGACCCCCCGTCACCATGAAATCACCCTTAAAATCAGAAAATTATACAACTGTGAAATCAATTTATTGGCAGTTAGAGAAGAACACAGAAATTCACTAAGATTTGAGCCCTGTTCTATTATTTTTGTATTACCCAGCTAAAACCCTTTTGCATTTTAGATACTCAAAGACTTTTACACATTCAAACATTCCCTGGGTGTCTATTCAAACTCACGCTTGCCCCTCTGCTCCAAGAATTTCCTGTGCTTCATATAGTCTTCATGTGGATACTGAAGGAAATTTTAACTCCCTGCACCTTACTTTTAGGAACACTAATATCCTTCAGACAACAAAAGGCAGAGTCTTTTCATATTCAAGAGGTAAACAGATGTGTTAACGAGTATCCCAGCACTTTGCTTAATTATTAATAAATTCTATACAACACATGAAGTAAACATATTAAAGCCAGCTGTTGGAATGGGAAAGGAAGGGATTCAGCTCACATTCGTCACACCTCCAGATCTGGGTTTCATATACACAGGCAAACCTACCGTACAAGAACCAGTGAATAAGAACAATGCACACAATCGTGTATTGATCTAGACATAACAGCACAGAGAAGACTTTGACATGATCATTATTCTACTTAGGTTTTGAGGTGTTGTGTGACATGAACCCAATGGAATTTGATGGTGCTCCTTATCACCGACCCTTACATTGAGAAAAAGAAAGAAATTCTTATGGACAGATATTTTTTCCTAGGAAAAGCAACCAAACCTTATACGCCAAAATGGTATAAGATAACAAATAAACACACATCACTTGTGTGCAAAAGGAGTAACACTTTCTGCACTGACCTTTGTCTCTTCCTGCTGTGCCTTCCCCTAAAATGCCTGTGGAGGTCAGTAATGCATAAAGCTGATCGGGGTTTGTGAATACCAGGTCCGTGCAACAGTACCGATGACGGAATCTTTCCTCTGCAAATAAACAAAAGCCTGCTCGGTGTCAACACTTCACAAGAAACTGCTGAAGTCGTCAACCATACAGCTATAAACAAATATAGAAATGTATATATCTATATATTTAGACACATACTCGTTTTCACGCACACTTTTAAAATCATGAAGCCTGCAAATTAAGATGAAAGCAAGACAAAATAGATGATCTCTGACCTGCACAGCCTGCTATCCAGCCTAATAACAGAAGCGGCAAACCAAGGGAGTATTTAAAATACAATAAAGGATAGGAGGAAGACAGTTTTACAAAATTATGAACATTAAGTAACTTGGTTTAAACAAAACTATGTTTTGGGGTTCCAAGTGTATCTTTTGTTTGTTCACTCATTTGTTTAATTAGAGGTTAATTGTTATATTTAGCACTATGGAAATGAATTTTTAGGAGCTACTTGAATTAGACAAGATATTTGGGGGAAATTTGAGAAAATTATTCCTCTTCTGAATAGTATTTTTCTCTCTTCTTATTCGTGTAGCCAGTAGTTATCTCCTCAGTGTGTCACACACTTAGGTGTGTGGACTTGTTTGTCTTTTTATAAATCAGCAGATGTATTCGTGTCACTTAGAGTACTACATTGAATTGTTACTGATTAATAGCCCATCCTGTCTACTAAATACACAGAAAAGCAGTTCGGACTTTTATCCCCTTTGCTGCTTAACAGTGCAGTGAATGAGGCCATTGCTAAGCAAACCAGTCAAACAAGCTTTTTCCAGGCAGATAACAGAGCAAATCAGTTTGTATGTTTGGTATTGGAGGACAGATGTAAAGCGGCACCAAAAACTGTGAACTGTAGCCGTAATATAAATAAAATATTAAACACAACCCTTGTCCTCCAAGCATACATAGACAATTTTGTTTCCCGGGCCTGGCATACAGAAGCACCTAGATTAGGCTGTAAAAATTATCTATGCACAACCTTGAACTAGCAACTCTTGCTCTCAGTTATTTTTGATCATGATTGGATGCTCATTACTCACACAAATAGCTAATTTTTTTGTGTGTGCAAGGGGATAAAAGTTTACAGCAGGTAGAGCCTATTACACGAATATTAATAGCCAAAACTTCTGTAAGCATTTTTAAGCTTATCTTCATCAGAAAAAAATTACGCTGTCTTATATCAAGTTAGTTAGCTAAGTTGAGGTAAAAATCTAATTAGAAACAATTTATTTTACAGTCAGTGGAGATGTAGTTAAGAGTCAGCAGTGCATAGCACCCATCCTGTCCTAAAGGACCTGTCTAAACAGGTCAGATGAACTGCACCCAGAAAGTCCCATTTCTCTTAATTGACTGCAAACACAGTCTGCAATGTCTACTTCAGGTGCCAATAACCGTCCATAATTCAACCTGTTAATTTATAGGAAGGCTACAAACTGTCTTGCTGCCACTTGATACTTGGATGCTTCTCTTTTAACATGAGAAAATGTAATAGTCTTGGAGATACTGAAGACACAGCATCCCTGCATGGGGTCAGGGTTCCTGAAGAAGCTTCATGGAGAAGCAGAGATGCTATTAAGTCCATCTTAAGAAAAGAGAGTGCCAACACAGGTATAGATCTGAGCTTTCCCATAATTTGGAAATACGGATTTCCTGGTTCAAACATCTTGCAACTGCTTCGCTGTTTAGGGTAAGACAAGGCTGCTTGGATAAGCCTGGAATTAAACTGTTCCAGAACAAGTTCACAAAAGATGACAGCTCAGGTAAGTTTAGCACTTGGCTCTCTGCTGCTCAGAGGACTAGCCCAAATCACACTTCAGCTTATAGAGCCTGTTCCATCAACTCTCATTGCGAGTGTGTTCAAAAGAGGGCAAAGGCTTTCCCACGGAGGAAGACCTCACAAACTTGAAGCAGCTATTTGTCCTTTCTAAGAGTTTTTCCTGACTCGTTACCAGGCAATACACTAAAACAGCAGCTCTTCTTTAGTCAAAGCATTCTATCTATAAAAATATTTGAAGCAGCACAGCTACACAGAGCCTGGTGTACCCCAGCTCTTGGGAACTCTGGACCTAATCCAGCTTGTTATGGTTTTTTTCTGTCTGGACCCACCACATTATAACATGATGACCTGGGTTCTGATCTGTAGTAACAGGATCTGACCAGTTCCCTCTGAATCCAGAAGAAACTAGTTGCAGACATCCAGCAGCTAGAGAATCAGGCTCCTGAATTACCAGCTACTTGCACCTTTAAGACATTTATTTTTATTATTCATCATTTCTGTTTCCATGTGAGTGTTTAAAGACATTCAGAATAATTTAACACTCTTAGTAGTATTTCTTTTCAAGATCAAATGGTAGTAAAATTTTTCACAAGTAGGATTTGGGATTATTTTTTGGAAATTACAAAAGTGATGATGCAAAAACTGAGATTCTTTTCATAAAGATTCCACCATATGTTTCCATTATAGCTCTTGCAAGCCTAAGCAAGGTGAAAATAGAGTAAAATCTTAAGAGCTTTGTTTTGAAAGCAGACACCTTTTCTAAATTCTGCATTGGTTCATTTAACTATTACAAACATACGTATTTATGCAATATATGTTAACACACACATAGGCAAGGCAAGCAAAGTTTCTGTTCCAGTTCCTTTGTGGAATGTTTGCTAGTGTGGTTCAGAAAGCTAACTTTTTTCAAAAGGTCAGGAGAGAAAAGGACTTGAAAATTATAGCATTATTGGAGAAAGATCGTTACCAAACAGCACATTGATGTTTGTTCAACATCTGTTTTTTCTTATTTTCTCTGCTTTGCAAGAATTTTTGTTTACATTTTCATAAACAAGAGTTGTGCTTTAAAATACACTATTATTCAAATTAGAAAACAGAATGTTTCTTTAATGCAAGCAGTAGCTACAAGAAAGTAAAAAGAAATTAAATGGACTAAGTTTCCCACGGTCTTTTTCTTTTTCCTCTTATACTAACCATCTAAGAGGTCTCTAAATTCAGCAAAACTTAACAATAACATCTAAAATTCTTTTTCTCTTTGGTGATACTACCTCTTCTCTTTCCTTAAGTGAGCAGGATAAACACCTCTTTTTCCCATTTCATGAGAGGCCTTTACTCTTTAAAGGCCACTATATGACACAGAGACTTTAGCAAAATGGCGTCAACAGAGAACTGTTTCAGCCATCTCTAATCTGGTATGTACACTTCAGAAAGATGCAGCCAGAAACACTTTCAGCCCAACCTGCCACTTTGAAGTATCTTTGAGCTTGCACAGAGACAAACCTTTGTCTTCCATCATCTAAAAGTACCTTTATATACACTGTGAGAAGACTTTATGTTTTGTCCTGAAATGTCTCCATTTCTTCTGAGCTTTTTTGTCATTCCTGGTTGTTGCGGTGGCAGAGCTAGTGGGGGAGGTAGGTCATTAATGTTCAAAAGAAACATCATTGTATGGTCCTAGAACAAGAGAAAGGAGAGAATAGTCATACTGAACTACATGGTCAGTGGAGTTAGCCATTCTTCCCTCTGGCTGACTCACAATGTTCCTACCACCAAAAGTAGCATGACTTCTGTTGGAGACTCTTGACAGTGCCTATATCATAGCTACTTCCCTGCACAGGAAACAAAGCTGTTCCACACAGGATACTCTTATAATCTACAAAGGTATTGCAGTTAACATGCTTATCTGACATATACATGGCATGTCAGGCAAGTCCTACCAATTCCATTCATGTCTTCAATGGAATAAAAAAAAAAAAAAAAGAGGCTAAGACTTGGCTGTAGGCTTGATGAATTCCTCCTGCCAGTCATATCCATCTTGCAGGCTCACTGGCTGAGCACCTGAACACTAGAAGAACAACAGCGTAGCCCACTCTCAAGAAGTATGTGAAAGAGTGAGGATGTAGAGGCTCCTCACCATCCTTTGTCTCTTGGAACCTCTTAGTGTTTACAGAAGTTCTCAAAGGCAGCACCAAAGAACAGCAATGAGAAAACAGCATCCATAGCCCATTACTCACACGCTTGGGTTGCCTTATGTTCCTGCCATAGGGGTGGAGCAAGACAGCACTAGTCAGCCCCAGAGAGAATATGCATGGAGAAAGTTTTCTCCTTCAAATGCAGAAACCGTTTCTGTGAATATGCTTTCTGCTGAGTGTACCTGAGGTGGATTCCTTCCATATTCCACATTCAGCGGCTGATTTACAATTAGTACCTGTATGTGTGTATAACATAAAAGGTAGGCACTGTTCCCCAGCGGACTGAGTCGAGATCCGAACCATAGCAAAAAAAAAACCCCACACTCAAATCAAACAGAAAGCACAATGAAAAAAAAACCCAAACAACAAACCCCCACACAAAACCCCAAACCAAACAACCAAGCCACACAAACCTCTGAAAATTCAAAACAAGAAAAAGAACACCGCACACTTACATTTATCCCCTCTCCCTTATTTTGATCTATTCAGCAGTTACTGAGCCCCACATGTCCAAACAATAATTCAGTGAAAAATCAAAGGACAAGGAGAAAACACTAATTAAAAATAGACTACTAACTTTACTCTCAAGTTCATAATCAGCCTGCAATTAGAATATCCTTTAGAATAATTTCAATATTCCATCCACAGAATTTTGAAAGAATACAGATAGAGTCATTTGGTTCTTGGTCATGGCAGAGAAACAAATTCATTTTTAAATAATTTATCAGTTGCTGACTTTAAGATTAGACTTGTGAATCTTCCTCGAGGCAGATGTAATGAGAATGGACATTCAAAATGCCATGTACTCAGGCAAGCTACTCTTTCTTTAAATATTTCTAGTTGGGAAAGCTCTTTGTTACATTTTTCTTTCTCATGTTGTGGAATACTTGAGAATATAACTTGATAAATACTATTGATGCAGTTTTTATTTTTACTGTAAATTGTGATTAGTACTCACAGGTACTCACAGTGCAGGGTATTGACAGTGACAGATATGTCATAACAGTTAATAAAATAATGGTTATTCTTAACTTATCCATATCCTGGAAAGGAACTGGAGCATCAAACCTAAAGATTGCTTCCTTTTTTTTTTTTTTTTTAATCTGTAAAGAATTAAGATTTTCAGTTTAACCTGAAAGAGATAACTTACTTATTGAATTAGGGTTCATTAAAGGTTAAGCAGTTAATTAATGGAGACCATTGCATAACTTTTCCTTAGCTGCCATTTATTAAATACGTTTCACCTCATTAAATAAAAATAATTTCATTTTTAAGCACACTTATTTCCTTTAAATTTACCTAAAACTTTCTTAGATTCAGTCAGTACAGCCTGCACGCATTTAAAACATTCCCAGTGGAGAAGCATAAAACATTTAAAATCTATATTTGATCTGACTACATCAGCATCGTGTTTGAATTAGAAACAGATGAGACATAATTGAAGATAAAGAGGACACAAGCATTACTCCCATTTTGGTGGAGTGGGCTTTAAATTATCAGATTCATCCAGAATACATTACTGAGAAACATTGAATTGTTATCTTTAGACAACCTTTTCTAAGAGTTTACAATTTCTCAGTTCAGTGAAGCTTGCCACCAGCTTGCTATCTGAACAAAAACCGAAAAATCATTCGGTTCAGAGCACAGAACTGATCTCACCTCCAAAAGTACACGTTTTCTTCTGATAAGAGACACTTCTTTGGACTGCAGAAGTACCACTTCGTGTTTTACAGTGAAGGCAACTTTTTTAAGATTCTTCCACTTTTCAGGTTAATTCCTAACAACATTACAAGTAAATGCAATTTGTCAGTTTGCAGAGCCAACAGCCATCCTCCCTGAGAAACACACACACACACAGACTTTCATCCTCCCCTCCTCTCCCCACATTTTTTTTTTTTCCTTTCTTTGAAAAATAGTAGTTGACTTTGTCATGCCTTCCCTATGTCCTTATGTGGTGACAAATATGGACTCGTTACTCAGGGTAATTTGCAAAATGTTATTTATGCAAAAGATTAAAGTTTGTTTACAATATCCTGCATTTTCTAGTTAGAACATGTTTATATATATTAAATTTGCAAAAAATGTCAACAATACAAAACATCACCCCAGTGATGCAACTTCCAATTAAATAGTTTCATAAATACACTATTATTTTGACTCACCCATAAGAAGAGTGAAAAAATGCATATACTGTCAATCAAATATGAGTCCCAAACTCAGTGTTAAGTGCTTTTCCTTAACCGGATAAGCATTTAGCAAGGGTGTGCTTGGTCTCAGTTTGGTCCCAAAAATGTCATAAGCCTTACAGTGCTTTTAGACATCCCAAAGGCTCATCTACTCTACAAATACCTGTTGCTGACAAAAAGGTCAGCCACAAATGAAGTTGAATATGGACAAGGACTTGTTCACTACATGCACAGACACTGTAGTTTAAAAGAAACTACACAAAGGTAAATAGGATTTTCTGTGTTGTTTTGGAAAACTTTTATATAGGGCTTTTGCAAACATTTGTGTTTACTTTGAAACTCATTCTACATAATTCCACAGTTCTGTGACACAGCTGAACCTCCTTGTCTCTCATGTTGCTCAAAAATATTTCCAATCATTATTTGATGCAGGTTGGCTGGAAGTTTAATACTCTAGCAACCCTCTGACAATGCCTTCATAAATAAGAACACAATGAAATATCTGTCTATAAATTGTACTTTAAGAAGGATATTTCCATGGTGAACTTTATTTTTCATCTGCATTAAGAGGCATGAAAGAATAGTATTGCAAAGTGAAGAAATTATTTGGAAAGATCCCCCATTTTCATATGCAGTCTTCACACTTCCCGTAAATCATACTAGGGAAAATAAATAAATACAGAAACACCTTTAGTCATTTGAAAAAATCAGGTTGAAAACTAGTGCTTTACATACTAAAAGTCAAATACTACATAGATGCTATTTTGACTGCTTCAACTTTTTGTCTATCAGCATTCACCTAATTAAAATTACATTAAAGAGCATGGTTCAGATTTTCCAGATTATCTTTTATTTGCCTGTACCATCTGAGAGGCCATTTCTGCACCTCTGTGTGCAGACACATACTCATCAGGGAGCAGCAAAGGCTGGCTGCTTCCCAAGGGAAGGTGAGCCAGCAGCAGAACAGTGCCCTCACCAATCAAGGACACAGTCCCACAGGTCCTTAAGCCTGTCAGTAGAGCTAGGTGCTTGTAACTGGGAGCATCAAGAGCCTCAGATGCATCTAGCAATGAAGCAGGTCCTAGGTCCCTCCAGGAGGTACAGCCAGGAGGGGTAAAAGGGGCAGAGACAAGCTACGGTGTACGACCATGGGGGTCTATCCAGGAGAGCATACCTACAGCATAGCTACCTAGAACAGAGCTCCAGATCAACCCAGGAGGCAGGGCCGGAGGCAGGCTTGAAGACAGACATATCTGCCACAGAGTGAAGGCCCAGGGCTGAGTTTAAGTGGACTCTCCTGGGTGTGGGGCGGAGCCCCCAGGTGGGGCTCAGCAGGACTGTTGAAGACCTATTAGTGCACTCAGGACCCTCACAGTCCACACACAGGCAAAGTAATTAAGCTGCTAATTACCTGACTTACCTGCAGAAACAAAGAATGACCTGAGCCTGCAAGATTAAGACTACTCAACACTAATAAAGGTAAAAATTTCCACGTGTACCTTTTAGGACACACTTGTGCAACCTGTAAATCCTGTTCTGTGGAAGGAGCCCACATAAACTAGTGGTCCTATCCAGCCTTAAGATCCACATTTCATAAATAAAGGATATTCATAGTTTAAAACTGCCTCAAAAACTGCCTTTATCTTACGACTACTTGGGTGAAAACGCAGGCTCCCACTGACAAGTAAGTTTTTCTTCTAAACATCCTAGGAGGACAATGCTGCTACAGCATTGATAAACACTTCTTACTAAAGACTGTTGACCAAAACTTGAGAACACTAAGAAAAATCTACAACATCCCTGTTCTAGCTCAAATTAATTCAACAATTTACCTTAGAATGGGGAACAGACATCGGATATTCTATATTTTAAAATATATGCATTTTTAAAAAGTGTGTGAGGTAGGCAGTTCTAGAAAAAAAAGAAATCTGTAAGCTCATTCAGGATTATTTTTATTCTTGTTCCTATAGAAGTATGTGCCAAAGTTTTACAGATGTTATGTTGAACCTTCAGTTCTGCATAGGATCCTCACCCCCAGTTCTAGCAGCTGCTATCCACAAGTTCTCAAGATACTGGTTTTAAGATTTTGAAAATGTGATCTATGGATTCTTGGTCCTATGTAGCCACTGGATGTCCCATTACATCACCCAGAACAGTGCACTCTCCTCACACTTTCCTGGTCAAATCTGTCTCCATTTTCATGATTGAGTCCATAATACTAATAATATGCAACACAAGAAAATGCTGAGTTAATTAGTACAGAGCACACAAAAATTTAAGGCAAACTGTGCATATCAATTATATTAATGGACAAGTAAATGAAATCAAATCGAATATAGAAGCATTGTTTCAAGGTTTGGTTGGTGGGATCTCTTTTATTTTCTCTTTCTAAACAAGAGAGAGAAATGTATTGTACATGTATGTCACACTATTCTTGAGAAGTATCACAGATTTATTTACATTTGAGCCACACTGTCTGATGGCAGGAAATAGTTCAGGTGGACATCTGAGGGGATCCTTCTTTTGGAAGAGTCCAGGACTGCCACTAATTTCAAAGAGCTCTTTTCCCAGAGAACAGATTTTCAGAATACCATACACAGCCAATTCTCAATATAGTCACTAGCTCTCATGCTTTAAGCAGTCCCGCTCTAGATTTTCAGCATTGTGAGAAGTGCTATTTTATATAAATAAATGCATTTTAGATATAAATTTATACCAAATATGACACAGAAATGCTACAAGCCCTTAATACAGTAATGAGTAAAAAGTCCAGTCTGCACCAATCAAAGAAGAAATAATTATTTCTAAGATATTATGAACACTAAAAAAAAATCAACATTTTTGTGAGTTGATTTTTACCCAGGAAAAAATTTAAGGTCAAAGAAGTTATGCCTATTGTCCCAAGGAAATATCAAAGCGAGATATTTGGGCTTTGGGAGACCAAAGCCTGCAAAAAAATCTCTATTGCCTCATGCCTAAGAGAGATGGAAGAGACTTAGATCCTTCCGTCCATCCTTCTGAATTTAAATACAAATAAATATACAGAGGAGGATTCCATGTAAACATATGTATATTTGTGTGTGTACATATGTATACATATCTATGAAACAGAAACTAAAGAAGCTTCCCTAAATCTGAGCTGTTTTCCTTAAAAATTCAGGTCCGTTGTTTACTTAAATTAATCAATTATATTTAAAAGGTTTATGATCAATTTGATTTGAAACAGCTATTAAGAAGATCTTTGGATTTTAAGGTTCACTAACTTCTTTAGAATATTTGTCCCAAAGGGGAAAAGAAAAAAAAAAAAGAAAAAAAAAAAAGCGACAAACCCAACCCACACTAGATTTTAAACAAATCTACAAAATAATGTAATTATTTATATTTTATAATAAGCACAAGAAAGAAAAGTGAAGAAATCTCTGCAAAAATGGAAATACCTGTTCTTTAGAGTGCACTAAATCTTATTAATGTTTTAGAAGCTCATAAGTTTCATAGAATTCCAGGTCCCCTTTACTAAGAAAGTGTCCACTGAGCAGAAACTGCTTAACACATCCAATTTTGTCATCTATCGATTAAGTACCATTATTTGTTAAAGTAATGTCACCATAAACAGTGACCATGTTCCCCTTCTTCATAGCTATCTGACTTATTTCTTCCAAGGTATCCATCTGATCTACATCATGCTAAAGGAACAACCAAAAATGAAAAAAGCAGCAGAGGAAAAGATTAGATTGAAGAAAGGGAAAAGCCAAGTTACATGCCAAGACCCAAGATATTATACTGATGGCAATGACAATTATAACTAATCAGCAGTAAGTTTTCTGGCTGCTCCTAGAAACAAGTTAGTAGGAAACAACTGCTTACATGCGTATTTCTCAAGTATTTTTGTTTCCCGTGTCATACTAACATCAAAAATTCAAAGAACCTACTGTCATCAGAAGACACAAAACATTGCACTTGTTATTACTCACATCCTCCAACACGTTGATTTAACTTACAACACTTGATAGTGAGAAGAGCTGTAATTCAGATCCTTATGACCATCAGTGTCACTTTCCAGTAGAGCTCAAAAAATTGGAATGTTGAGTCCAGGCATCTTCACCAAGAGTTTTCTTTAGCCATGAATATTTCTGATCCCATAGAGAGATGATGAAAATATCTCAACTGGCTGGACTGCTATGGGTAGTAGAGAGTTCAGTGAAGTTCACAAACCCCACCCTTTCTAACACTGGGGTTGAAGATCCTAACACTGGGGTTTTGCTGGCAAAGGAAATGGAATCACTAAAGCCCAGAGACAAAGCTAAGGGCCCTTCCTGTTTCTAATGGTATCAGTGAAATACAGTTTACAATTATACAATTACAAGCTGCTGCCTGCTGTAAATAATACCATTTCCACAGACTGCACTGTGGAAGTTGAGAGGCACTTCCTGATGGAGAAAGGAAATTCAGCATCCACAGAAAACAGATATGACATACGAATGTCGTTCTGTGTGTCTGGGACTACAGTTTAGGACCTTTGTTTCCAGTGTCTTCTCTTTGGTCCTAGCTTAATAAGAGCCAGCACAGTGACAGACCCGTAACAAACAGGTTGAGTCCTCCTGTCCACTCAACAGGCAGTGCTGGTAAACCTTCACATCCTTGTTGCAGTGTACTATGGAGTGAGAGAAAAATCAAGATGGCAGAAGCCAAAAGAGCTTCAGGAACAGTTTCCAAGCTGATTTGCTATTTGCTCTTGTCCTCTTCTACCTTTTCCTTTGCTATCTCCTCACCCCATAATTTCTCCAGCTGCTTCCTTTTCTATTCTCCTCTGTCCTACCAACATAGCTTTTTTTATCAACTGATATTTCACCCTTACTTTCTTTGCTTTTCACTATTATACAATCTAACCAATTTACAGTTAATCTATTTTTCCCTGGACAAACTGTGATATATTGATTATTGAGTATTTATTGATTGATATTTGCTTCCGCCTCATATTTTAAAGAAAAATGAAAAAAGAAGAAACTGCATACAGATTTTTGCATGTTCTGCTAGTCTGGCAAAAAGAGTCTTGCCAAGAAACCTGTATTAACGTTGAATCTCTACAAAAAGTGTTTCAATATAACTCACAAACCACTTTTGCCTGCTGTCTGTGGACATAACCTCATAGCTTATAGTGAAGGAAATTGTTGTGGATATATAAGCTCAGTGGCATGTGCAGGTTTGGGAGCAGAAACAGTACCAGGTGTTCTGATGAGAAAAGAGGCACCAGGAGAGCAAATATTCAACCAATAATCATAAAGGAACAAACAGCTCTTGAAAAATACCCACTCCGGAATATAGTTATTAAAAGTCATTTGACAACGAATGCTAAGTAATATGTGCACTGTAAGACCAAAGACTGTCTTGGTGCAAACACAAACAAAATAGAAGCAAATTCATTAACCAGCTTTGCAGAAAATTTATCCAGCTGCAGACTTGAAGGCTCTTTCAACTGGGCAAGTGAGACAAAAGAAGTAACTAAAAAAGTTAGCCAATATCATTCAAAGAATGTGTTCTTGCAGCTGATGGAAATGACTGGATGCATTCATAAAGCAAGAGAGGCAGAGGTTAAGGAGAGCAGAATATGACAGCTCACAGTGAACAGATGGGGAAGA
>NW_008631974.1:25752-34877 GCF_000691845.1 Merops nubicus
TTAGCCTTCTTGGCATAAGCCACTGGATAGGGGCCACTCGGCTGGGAAAACAACTACATTCAAATGCCTGGAGGAAAGGTCAATTCTGACTCTTCAAAAAAAAAGAAAGGACAAGTAGCAAAAGTAACAATACCTAAAAAAGGTCTTTTCCAAGGTATTTGAAAAATATGTCTACAGATCAAGCAGTATCATAGATGGTTTTGGTTAGTGTCTCCATAATATCACAGAAATTGCCACTGACATTAAGTCCAAAGAAGTTCTAAAAATCGTTTCACTGCTATTAAGAACAAGCTGCACTTCAAATAAAGGAGTGGATTTAGATGTTGTCTCAGTGTTTTCAGTCAGATACTGAAGAGAACACTTGATAGCTTTGAACAGCCCATCTACAGTCGTGTGGTCTATGTATTCAGTGTAGAGTTTCCATTCATCAGAAAGAGGATCTGCCTGGAGCAAATACTGATTGTCCTGGAAAGAGTAATTTAGAGAATCAGTAACAGGGGCTTAGAATTGCTCTTCCCAGTGTGGATTTCTTATCCCAGCTAACTGATCAGCCCAGGAATAAAGGAACTCTCACTTTGATGAAGAAAAGCATTCCCACTATTTACAACATAATTACCTTTTCATTGTAACTTTTACAAGTACATCTGGAACTAATTACTGAAAGCTATTTCCCTTTGGGGTTAGATTTGCATCAGCAAATGCAAATATTTGAAAACAGCTTTAGCTTTTACTTAATCCTGGTTTTCCTAAGTATTTACCCCTACTTAGCGAAACAGCTACTCTCAAGACAAAATATTTACTGGGCCTACTATCATATAGACTATCTGGTGGATCTTTTCTAGTGTTTCTTAAATCACTCTCCATAAGCTGAATTATTTTTTTTTTCCATTGAGTAATTGGAGAAAGGATTTCTGCCTTTTTTTTCTCTACAATAAAGGGTTTGACTCTATACAACAACCAATCTGCCATTATGCTTGAATATTCATATTCTACCATCCACATTTTAAAAAAGGTGTCCCTGTCTGCTCATTACAGTTCCAGAGATCTACACTCTGCAAAGTCAGAGGCAGGCACCAGTTGTTCTTCAAAACTCTCCAATTAACGTATTGCACTTCTCTTCGCAGCATGGTCTTCCCCAGCCTCTGGCACAGCTCTGTAATTAAAGTTAAATTTCCAGTATAATCTTTCTAAGGTTAATAGAAATATTTTAAATCAGATTCCTTCCATCTTTGTTCAGCCTATTTAGTCAACAAATCCTGATAAATCAATTGTACTAAAAAAGAGTGTACCTGTTGCAATAAACCATTGATCTTTTCCCTGAGGAAAAAAGAAAAGAACTAAAATAAAATATACTCAAACTTCTAGTTTTAAAAACATCTAATGCTAGGTTCTTAGTGAATTCAACTTTTTTCTTCTTAAATCAGCAGAACCTGCATCCTATTTACGCATTGGTAGATAATCTCGCTTTCAGAATAAGCAAAATGTGCCAGGCTAGCCTGTAAAACCAAACATTTCTATCTCTCTGTAAGACAGATGACTGGGCAAAAACAGGGCAAGATTCTCTGCTGCAGTTCCTCCTTTTTCTTTCTGCCATGGCTTCTATGTGGAATATTCATATTTTAGTTCACAGACAATGCAAACATCTGAATGTGGATGTTACCCCGTTTGAAAAATGGATGATATCAGTTTGTTCCTGTTATATAACAGTCTGTGTAGACCTTAGGAAAGTCTATCTTAATGGCTGTCCATACGCAGACTAGAAACATTTTAACTAAAAACAATCCAATATCATAACTTCGACAAAAAAGGTCCATATTAAGTTGGACAGAAACATCCAATATGTATCTGCATGGCTCTTGAGATGCCAGCAGGTCAAGTGAGGTGATTCTGCCCCTCTGCTCTGGTGAGATTCCACCTTGAATACCCTGTCCAGCTCTGGAGTCCTGAGCACAAGTAAAACATGGACTTGGAGCGGGTTCAGAGGGCCACAAAAATGATCAGAGGGCTGGAACTCCTCTACAATGAAGAAAAGCTGAGAGAGTTGGGGTTGTTCAGCCTGGAGAAGAGAAGGGTCCAAGGAGACCTTATTGTGGCCTTCTAGTACATTAAGGGAGCCTATGAGAAAGATCAGGACAGACTTTAGTACGATCTGTTGTACCATGACAAGAGGTTTTAAACTAAAAGAGGGTAGATTTAGACTAGATACAAAGGAGAAATTTTTTACAATGAAGGCAGTGAAATACTGGAACAGGTTGCTCAGAGAACTGGTAGATGTCCCATTCCTGAAAACATTCAAGATCAGGTTGAAAAGGGCTCTGAGCCACCTATTCTTGTTAAAGATGTCCCTGCTTGCTGCAAGGGGATTGGACTAGGTGACTCTTAAATGTCCCTTACAACTCAAACCATTCTATGAGTCTATGGTTCATTCTATGTCATCTCCATCAGCAAGAAGTAGTACCGTTAAGTAATTTTTTCCCCCTTTCTTTCTACAGGGGAGGAGGCTGCAACACTTCCAGTCACTACTCACTGCAGCGACGACAGTAGTTTTGTCAGTATACATCTCTGGAAACTGGACTAAAATCACCAACAGATTTTATTCCAATCCCTGAAAATCATTCTGTTCAGCCTACTAAGAGAAGTTTCATCATCTGTTACTAGTCTCATAAACCACTTATGCTTGATTTCCTAAGTTTCCTGATGGGAGGCATTAGTTCTGTCCATGCATTTACAAATTAATGCATTAGGAGTCACCCTTTTGTACTCAAAGAAAAACAAATGCTCAATAAGACTACAGTGTGCGATAAACTACAAACTATGGAGTAACAACCATCCATCAGACAAGATAATTGGAAAAATAGCTGAACACAGTTTGGTTTTGGTTTAGTGAAGCTGAAGTTTTGAAGAGATTATTATAGTTATGTCAGTTTTCTAGTATGTCTGTATGTTGTGGTGAGCAGAGCCTGCCCCTAGGCAGGGATCGGCGTGCGGAAGATCTGGCGATGTAACGGAAAGCTCAGACCGCCCACGAGGGGCGCTGTGGGTGTGGCTTTTCATATATAAGCAATTGCAGCGACGCAATAAACGCCATCTGCTGCAGCCTTCATATTGAAGCCTGTGTCTGTGATGGTACCCAACGGTAGAGGTTGGGTGGCAGCTATCCCGGGGATGGGTGTCGGTAACGACATCTGTATATTCATACACTTCTGTCAAAAACAATGTTCTTTATTTAGGTTGTAAAGTGTGTCTCTTGCAATATGAGAGCACTGCAACTGCTTGGTGTTAGAAGCATGTTGTAAAATCTCAAGATACTACATGCCTTGCAGAAACATCTGAAAGCTGCAGAATCACAAAAGATTTTGACGTTCAGAAAAAGGCAATCAGACACTAACTAAAAGCTGTCTCAAGTTACCACATCACAACTACAGAATTTACTGAAGCAGAACTTACACCAGCCTCCTGAAAGCAAGAGCTAAAAGTCTTTGCCATCTGCATCCTGCAGTTCAAGTCACTTCATTTATATCCCATACACAATATCCTTTTTTAAAAATGAAATCTAAATAGAATTTCTCTTGTTTTAAACCACTAATGCTTCTTAGGGAACATGTATTGTAATATAAGCACACAGTCCTGTTACACATTTTTGTTCCCTAAAGTAAAAATCTATGATATCTAATACATGTGCTTCTCTAGAATGAATAAGAATTTTTATCATAAAACAAGATAATTGCTAAAACAATTGAAAGAGATGCTTAACGTCATGCAGTGAAATTTACTACTGTGTTACTCTGTGAACAGAATTATTTAGTATTATCCTCATTACAGTGAATGATTACATTGAGGTCTGAGGTACAGAGAAGGTTACAGAACCCGCATCTAGCGGAGGGACATTTCTTCATTACATCCGTATATCAATCCCTATACACTCTCATATCTTTGCAAAAGGATTTGTTTCCTCTATCTGCAAAATTCTACAGAGACAAAAGAGATTTCACCTTAATGTCATTTCCAAGTACACAGTGCAGCTATATCTTCAGAAAGTGCCTGAAGTGTTTTAAGCCCCATTGTACAATGTTTTACAGCAATACTTACAGATGATTGATGTGCTTAAAGTGCGTTCTGGGCCTGAGAGGCATCTCGTAATTCCTAAGACCATTTTAAATTGCCTACAGTCATTGGCATGTTTTTAAGAAGTGCATCACGTCCTTTCCTTAAATTAAACAAACAGAAACATTTACGGTGGTAGCCTGCCAGTTTTACTATTATATAAGCTGCACATAAAACACCAAATTCCATCTCAGTGACTAAAGAGATAGCAGCTTCAGATCCAAAACAGTCTCTGGGCAAAATATCCAAGGGTGCATGCTTTCAATGTCACCATGCAGATCTTGACCATTCATTCTGAAATCTGTTTTAACTGAAAGATAGCACATTTCTCTCTTTATATTTTTCTTACAAAGAACAAGAGTCTTCATGTTTTCTGAAGAAATTTTCCTGTCTTCCATATGAACCCTGCAGAAATCAGAAAAAAAAAAAAAATTCAGTGTGTAGGATACTTGCAAGTATGATTCAATGCTCATGGAACAGTTTCCAAAAATTAAAAAGCATCCTATGAGAACTTTATGAGCATGTTTCCATGCAGATCTGAGCTTTTAGAGACAGGAAATAGAACCTAAATGTCACTGGCTACATCAGCGTTCTTGTATGTCAATGCAATCTTTGCTGTAGTTATTTTCTATTCTGATTCTAAAGAACTGGATATGGCCTGTCAGATTTTAGCCTAATTCTATTTTATCCTTAAGTGTTTTGTTTTCACTGAATTTCATCAGAAGGTAATTTGGTTGTGGAAATAAAAAAAAAAAAAAAAATCTGAGCATTTGCATGTTCATTTTAAAGTGGAAGTTCAACATAATTTGAATTTCAATGAAATAAAATGAGAAAGTGCTCAGATTTCAAGTATTTTTAAATTTCTCATGAACATTTCAGCAGCCTCCAGAACTTGTGTTTTGGTTTGCAAGAGCATTTGCCTTTTAAAATCTCCCCATTTCCTGCTACTATTGCTACTCTGTCAAGCTCCTTTTTATAGTACCTCCTTTTTCAAATCCTAATGCAGGGAGAAGGGATCTGACCAAGCATAAGTGTCTCAGTTCCACATAGGCAATAGGTATCATTAAAAACATGATCACTAAAGAGAGATTTAAAAATATTTCATTTCCAAAGACTGCATTTTGGCTAAAAGAATGGGCCACAAATACCAAAATACCACAATTCCTCCAAATGGTATAGAAAATGTCAGAATGAGATTTAGTGAAATTACAATGAAATCTGCTTGTACTCAAGCTAGAAATACTAAAAAAAAAAAAACCTTTCTGTCTCATGATATTTCAAGAAAGCTGATTTAGGTTTTGTTTAGAAGCGAGAAGTGCCAAACCTGACAGTGCACAAATATAAGCAAGGTTCCAAAAGCCATGGGAGGATTTTGAGAAGATAATAAAAAATCCACTGCATGTTTATTTTGTATTCTGTTCAACTTTCTCCTTAATCATTTGGCTAATTTCAATATATGTGAAAATACATTTCTTTACATTCTGATTACTTTAGGAACAGAGTTATTAGCTATCCAAAGTTTCATTACCTTAGTAATTGCTGGCTTGAAAATGAAGATGCTATTATAAGCATCTTTATGTTTCTTTCAAGGAGAAAAAAGATTTTTAATTTCTGTCACCAAGGTGTGAAAATGAATGGGAAAAAAAATTGCTCATCTTGCTAACATATAATAGATACACAAGTATGTACTTGCAGAACAGTATTACTACTAAAAACATTACACAACAGAACGCAAAAGAAGCTCTTGGAACTAAACTCCTGTGAAAACATAGCATTTCTCTGATAGTAAGAGAAAATCAGAAGTTATAATTCAGAAAACAGGAGAAGAAAACCACTATGTTCCTGAGACTGCATATAAAACTGTAAAGAATATTTTAAAATAACATTGAAAATATTTAGCTAATTACTTAAAATTGATGTCAAACACCAATCCAAATAAAATACATGCCTCTGGTGAAAAAATTATTCAAAGTTATGTTTCTTAATATGATAGATTAATGAAAGTAATAAATAATAAAATGTAATAACCTAAACATAATGACAAAATTAACAAAATATGATCAATTTTCCCTACTTACTCTCTTTCATTCCCAAAGATCTCTTTGTAGGAGATAATTTCCTCATCAAACATTGTTAGAACAGCAAAACTTGGATAAAAGCTGGAAACGGTAGTAAACCTTCCCAGTAGATTACTAGAGACTGCACATTTGCAGGAAGTTAACTGAACAATAATGAAAGAACTGCAATTTTATTCTAAAACGTCTTATTCTAAAACCTGCATTTTTCCCAGAAGTTATTTTGTTATAATAACTTCTATTGTACTAATTGTGTTGTTTTGCTTTGTTTTCTTCTTGGCTTGAAAAGTAAACTACAAATTGCATTAGGAACTGTACATAGAATTCTATTTTACAGTTACCTTTATTGCTTCTTCATATGCAAGGTTAACATCTTGCATGAAATATAACAGCATTTAGGAAGAAATTATTAAGAACTGAATTATGGGAACAAACTTAATAAAGCTATTAAAAGTCAAATATGGGGAAACAAAACTAATAGAAAAATCTAGTTACCTTCAGTATGAAGGGAAGAAGAATGAAGACAGGAGAAAACATAACTGTGTCCATAAAGACAAAATAAAACTTATCTGAAAATAGGTACATTAATTATTTCTATAACTCGTATTTGGGGGACGATGGCAAAACTCTCTAACTTACATTAACCATCATAGATCCATTCTAAAACACAGGACACCAGAACAGTGATAATGTGAGGAAACATTGGAAAGATGACTGTGAAGCACTTGCAAGTGGGATCTGCCAGCAACTGATGCTTTTTTAGGTATTATCCTCAGCACAACATCGGGTCAAAAAGCAAGGGGCACAAAGCTGCAAGGAAACTATTCTGGCAGAAAACAGGAAAACAGCTATCCTAAAGCACTGGACAACCATGGGCCATATTTTCTCCACCTACCCAAATAATTTCAGAGATCTTGATGGGCTGAGACAACAAAAATTCTTTTTCCTTTGATCTGGTTGCACCTTTCAGTTAACATCACTAGTAAAAAATGCTACGGGAGATAATACTAGAAATTCTTAACTGTTGTGCAGCTGTTGAGTCTGTAACAATCCAGTTTGTTCATGGGAATATTTGCAGTCCTAAATAAGTCTTCTTACTATGTAAATGTAGTTATAATTATTCCCACGATACTGTAGGAAATGGCACTGAAGCTACTACTTCCTCAGCTGTCAAGTCTGAAAAAGACAAATTGCATATGCATTGTGGACCAATTCAAGAAATACAACCAACATGTTTATAGTGTGTTTTTATATAATTTTCCCCAATAACATGCTTGCTGCATTTGAATATTTATTACTAGCCGCAGTCTCAGTTTCTGGCAGTTTGTGGTTAAATATCTCATAAAAGCTAACTCACTTGTTCTATTCTCACTACCTTCAAGCTGACAACCCAAATTACAGTATTTTATTATATTGCATCTTTACTCTGTATTTTATTTATCTCTGTTGTGCCTTCTAGTTTTTGGCATCTATTCAAAACCTTTACCTGTGTTTTCTTGCTGTTCTGGAGGGTTTTTTTGTAGCTTCTTTTGCTTCGTATTCAAAGCAATATATTTTACTTTCATATGCTACAAAATTCATTAGTTTAGAGAGCTTAAGCAGTCTCTCAACGACACCAAACTGTGCTTCTGAATTGCTACACAGCTTCAAAGATAGCCTGCGTATTAAATCACCAATTTTGACTAGCTCTGAAACACTGTTTGTAAATATGCGCTTTATGGCGTAAAGCCAGCCAAATTTAGCAGTTAAACTTTTAAGTGAAATCTCACAGTAAATATGTATGTTACCTATAAGCAATTCACAATTACAGCTGGTTTGCAGGACGTCCATTTACTGTTTGTTAGAACTTCATGTCTTCGTTCTTTATGTCTCTTCACAGGTTTCAATAATACAGCCAATAAAACAGCATCTATAAAAACTGGAACTTTTCGTGGGGCATCTAAGTTTGCTCCCTGCTGTAACAGCTACATTGACCTCATTGTTTCTGAATTTCCTTGAAAGAAGGCATTTTTCCTAGATCTGAAAAGCTTTAACAATGAGTGCCTTCATTTGGCAATATATTCCATTGTGTAGCCCTTAAGAATTTCGTCTTCAATAAATTTAGGTTTTCCTCTGGAGCCTGAGACTATGGCCCTGTCGCACCATAGGCATAAAACAAAATGTTTCTATTCACTTTAACAGTTGCACAGGTATGAACAGTTTAAGTGAGCTTCATTTGGTGACATTTATCTTTCTTCATATCCATGGCAAAACATCTTTTTAATGTTTGCAAAGAGATTTTTATCAGCGACTTTTTATTTATTTGCTTGCCTCTCTGCAAAACTTTCCTAAAGTAGCAGCTTTCGAGGAGAGAGCTTTTATCCATTTTTGTTTCAATGAGATTTTATAAGAGTCATAGGCACCTGCATCTTGTAAAACTAAAAGGAATGTAGGTGGCAACGACCCTTTGAAACCTTATATATCAGAAGTCACTTAAATAGAACTTGAATCTACATTTGCATTAGAGAAGGTCCTATTTTTTACCGTAATACTTTTTATGTGACTAGTCAATTATTTTGCTGAACATATCTGCTGGATTAAAAAAAAACAAACAAACAACTGTGCTGTGAAGAGTTAGCTTCTCCCTGCGCTGATTACTTTCATCACAATGACCCTTCTTCAACAGAGAATACGTGCCTCCCCCGTTTCTCAGTCACACACAGCCTGTCAATCGTCTGCTTGATTTCTCAACCACAGTACGATGTCCACTTTCTCCCATGTTTTCTTTCCTCGACCCACTGTTCTCTCTTTTTTATTGGCCTATTCTCCATTACATGTGGTATGTTTGTATGCTTATACAAACTCCTTCTTCTGTCTCTTGATTTTATGATGCATCTGCTTTTGTTTGTTGTGCTTGTTAGGATGCATTTGTACAGTGCTGATGGTAAACTTTTTCAGTCTCAGCAG
>NW_008631974.1:34908-35964 GCF_000691845.1 Merops nubicus
GCAATTATACCCGATGGCTTGTTTACCCTTTGCCTTCAGATTCTCCAGAAATTGTATTTTCTGAAATGCTATGAATTCTCTCTTAGAGTCTTACATAACTCATGGTATTCAACTGTCTCTTTTCCATCCATCTTGTGTTTACCACCATGGTTTTCACTTTGTTAGATATATTACTTACGCTGATAGTTTATATTTTCCCCTAGTAATTCAATTGTTATTGTCTATAAGATTCCCAGAGTTTACATGAGATCAAGTTACACAACTTCCACTGATTTTACTAATTCACCTTGACTTTAAAGGGTCTTTTGTGGCTAACTCCCTGACGACTCTGAAAATACAGGATCTGGTGGTTATCATTTACTTTTTGTACCTTCTTTCAACAGGACTTAAGCAACACTTATTTAAAGGAATAATCTTTTAAAAGCTTTCTTTTTTTGGTGTTGTCGGTTTTTTTTACTATCACATTATTATGACCTTTAATAGACAAGGGACCAAAGAAGACATTTTCATGTAAGTTAGAGTATTTGAGCTCTGCATGTCCAGATTCAGAACAAATTAAGAAAGATTAGTCATTTTCCCTTGAGTCACTGCCAAATTTTGCCCTTGCTTTTTTTGTTGCAGTCTGTGGTGGTCTTCTCTCCTCTATAGCAGAGGAGCACACATCTTGAATAATGAATGAGTCTGCCATCAAAAATATGCAAATCCTGTTCTTCATTTCAGTATTTGGACATATCGATTTCAATTTCCTAAATCCTCTCTGCTAACTTGAGCTATTAATGATGCTAAGACAATTATCTAACTCTACCAGACTGTCTATTGTTCATCTGCCAGAAACTCTTATTTTTACTAGAATGTCAAACTATTTCTGTAATTTTTCATACATATATTCCTTATTCTTCTATAGCGTTACTGTATCTTAAGTAGTAGCCAGAGTGTCTACAGCTAGAAGACAAGGAAGCTTTGTCTGAACTATATCAGGTCACATCACTTTTTAAGAAGAACAGGTGAGTTTTTATGTTCATAACCCCTTCATATCAAGGACATGGGGGTCATCAA
>NW_008631975.1:0-5829 GCF_000691845.1 Merops nubicus
CCTTAGGGAGCCGGGCGAGGAACCGGGAGCACAGAAGGAAACCCGCTGGGGCCGGGAGCGGTCTCTGACGCCCCGGGAAAGTGGAACTGAGATCCTGGCAGGCTGCTAAATACAACAAAAGCCTTCGCTGCACATTAGTGGAAAAACGGGGGACTCGACCGCTTCCCTTCCTGGAAGGAAGAAATTCATCATGTCTGGGTCCTGCTCCCGCCAGCTCCTGGCCAAAAGGGAGCAGAGGAATTATGAACTGGGAGAAGTAGCAGGCTTGAACTGAAATGCCCTTTCAGTCTCAATTTACAGAGCTATTGGAAGTCACAGTAATGGAAAAAAAAAAAAGAATGCAGAAAATAAATGAGTGCAAAAGACGGGAGTTTGGGGTTGCTGGGAGGGTGGATGGGGTCAGTGCCGTGGTCCCAGCAGCCGGCTCACGCTGGGTGCCTGTATAAAGCTGCACTGCTACCCGGCACTGGCGTCAGCGGGCAGAACCAAAACGAGTGGTTTGAACAGTACTGTTGGTATTAAAAAAATTATATAAAATACCCTCTTGAAGACCAAATGCATGACTGAGTATAGTCAAACTGCCTGGCGAGCTACTTGCAGCAGGCTGTTAGGGGAGCGTATGTCAATAGGGCAAATGGTTCACTTCATCCTACCCCTGAAATGCAATTCCTCTTCTGTGAGATTTTTGTAATTCCCGTTTCTCCCGGTCTAAAGAACATGTCTCTGGATGGTAACGAATGGATTTGTACCCTGATCTTACAGCTTGTGCAACATAGTTTGCATGAAGTGAACTGAATACATGCAAACTTAGGTTTGGGGAAAAAAACAAAAAAAAACAAAAAAAAACCCCACAGCAGAAATGTAGTCATAGGCATGGCTGTTCTACAGTACCTGTGGCCTTCTAACGCGCTACGTGGCTGATTTGCATTGTCCCTTTGCATTTGTTATCACTGCTCACAGTTTCAAATTCTCCATGAGATGAAAACAAGCTGCCTGTGTGGAAGTCTTCCTCATGCCGGCGTGTCCTTCTGGAGTCGGAGCATGGGCGGCTCGTAGCCGTTGTCTCTGTGAACACAATCACAAGCACGCAGAGCCGTTCCGGTAGGCAGATAGAGTTAATTTGCTGGGTAACCTAAGTCTTCCCGAAGCACTTGCTGCCGCAGGTCTCTGGAGCGTCTCAGCGGCGTCGGCCCGGCGGAGGTTTTTCTCTGGAGCTCAGTGCCACCTCGTGGTGGCCCCGCCGCCCCGCTGCTCGCCTTCCCACGGCTCCGCCGCCGGGGAAAGCTCCGCCCCTGGGGCGCCGGCAGGAGGAGCCCCAAGTGCTTTAGGGATCGTGAGAGGTGCTGATGGGTCATTGAATCACAGAACCACTGAATCATTAAGGTGGGAAAAACCTCTAAGATCATCAAGTCCAGCCATCAACCCAACACTGCCATGACCACTAAACCATGTCCTGAAGTGCCTCGTCTCCATGGCTTTTGAACCCCTCCAGGGATGGTGAGGTCACCATCTCTGGAGCAGTCACCTCTCTGGGCAGTCTGTTCCAATACCTCACCACTCTTTCACGAAAAAAAATTCTTCCTAATATCCAAGCTAAACCTCCTCGACTGGGTCATTTCCTCTCATCCAATCACTGGTTACTTGGGAGAAGAGACCAACACCCAGCTCCCTACAACCTCCTTTCAAGTAGTTGTAGAATGCAATAAGGTCTTCCCTTAGCCTCCTCTTCTCCAGGGCAAACAATTCCAGTCCTTTTGAACCCATTTTTGTTTGACTTCTGAGTGGCACGAAGAATCATGCCTGGCTATTTGTTTTCTTTTTTTCATGAGCAAAACTCTTGGTTAAATAGAAAAAAGAATCATCCGAGTGAGCAATTATGTTGATCATCTCATCTCTGCTGTGCCATGAAAGGTGAGCAAATAGGCAGCTTGCTCATTTCAAGGCAACGTTGTTCACCTGGAGTGCAGCCCACATCCATATGCTTTAACTATTCCAGGCTTCAAAGCAGGGTGGCCTCATCCAAACTGTCTCCTGGTCCCAACTTCCAAACTGTGCTAAGGAATTACTCTACAAATGTCCAACTAACCCAAGTCAAACCCATAGCAGGGACTGTTCTTGTAACTGAACAGCCCAGATATCATTCCAGCACCCAGTTATGATCTGAGCTATAACTGCTGACTTTTCCAGTAAAGTCTTGCCTCTGTAAACCTTCCACCCAGCCATGCTGAAGGCAAAGGCCACGATGTTTCATCTCTCACCTTGAAAGACAGACTGCAGCAAAGTCTGTGTAATTCCTTCACCTAGGCTTTCAAATGCTTTATGGTTTGTTTTTTTTTTTTTCAGAGGCTTTGTATCAGGCCACCCAGGCCTGTGACTCACTTAGGCTGAGGTCGCACTCGTGTCACTGTCAGTGGTACATTCCAGCTGTGGACTGTATAGGGAACATCCATCATTGTGGTTAGCACACATTTATACTGAAATGTGTAAAACCTGGGACTTGATCATGGCCTGGACTTCATACTTAGTGTAATTTGGCTACCTGCCACCTTTCTCCTGCAGTGGATTTAGCCCATAAATACCAGCACACTGTGTGGTGCCTGCCCTGAACAGTCTGAGTGGAAGTGAGGAGGAACTTAATTTGTGTTATGCTTTCAGTTGCATATATTTGCTTCTTTTCTCTGGAGCATTCCTTCTTCAGCCCATACACAAAAGCAGGAAGGGAGGCAGCTCAAGAACAGTGGAGATCAGGGGTAGAGTTGCCCATAGGAAGCAGGTTCCCGCTTGGGTGGGTGCATCAGGGACAGTGGGAATCTGCCCAGCACGGCAGTGCTGCGGGTGCAGGAGGAAGAGGCACAGCCCTGGCTCTGTACCTGAGCCCAGTGGTTAATAACCCGTGGAAGAGCTCAGGCTTCCTTCCTGGAGTGGTGTCTGAGGGCAGAAGTGGAAAACCTGGAAACAAATTCATGAAGATATGCTCTGGAATGAGGTGGCTTTTCCCTCTCCTTTGGGAATTTTGTATAGGACTGATTCTTTATTCAAGCATGGCCATGGTCTGGGAGGCACCAGGCAGGGTAGCCAGCTCACATATTTTACAGCTGAATTTGAACTTTATAGCTTTATAACTTCTACGTTTTCTGATCAAATTTGCATGATATGCGAAACTATACTTCTTTAAGCAAGCTGAGAGTTCACTTCCAGTAATCCCTAACTGTGCAGTCTCTAAGCAGAGAGTGGTTCTGCTGCACCACATACATCTGTATGATTGATGAAGAAAGCATGAGGTAGGAGAAAGAAGACACCACTTCTTTGCTTTCATTGCTTGTGCTGGTGATTTTGAGATTAAAACTCGGCCTTTTGTTTTTCACTTTATTTAATCCAATTGGCATTTTTCATTGCTGAACAGACAATTCCAGTCAATTACTGGAGATTGTTTCCAGATTATATTCTCACCGTGCTTTTTGCTGAACAGATTTTCTAAAGGCCAAGTATGTAACTCAGATAATTTGTGTTCAAGCATAAATCTGTACCAAACCTGTGAAAGCTCAGTGGGGAAGCTAGTCTTTCTCCTTTTCATCAATAAGCAGGGAAGTAAGTACATTGCCTGCTGTGGCATAATGTGCTGGGGGAGCCATGTGTGCCAGGAATGGCATACTGAGCCCTGCACACTAACTTGTGCTGTAATGCCAGCAACAAGCATCCTGCAGTCCTCATGCAGGCAAAGCTTCTCAGTGAAGTAAGGAAAGCAAGAGCTAGCTGAATATGAGCCGTTTACAGGCTGATGTGGAAGAGCTCTGAGTAGATGTGGGAGGACAGGCACAACGGTAAGTATCTGTTTCTCTAAGCTGCTAAGAGTTTCTGGCATATATAGGAACCAGACCACTAGTTGCATGTCACAGGAGGTCCATTGCTTTCCAGTTTCCATGAACAAAAACAGAATTTAACTCTCACATTCCCTCATGATCAGTGCTCTCAGCAAACAAGCCAGACTGATCTACCTAGAAACTGGAATGCCAAGGCACACAAAGGGCAGGTGAAAAAGACCTCTGTATTTTCATACAGAGGCTTAGGCCAAGTACAGTAAACGTGGAAGCAAATCAAACAAGAAATGCCTTCGTGATCCTAGAGAGTTCTGTGGGACCCACTGGCACCACTCTTCCAAGGAATAAGTGAGGCAAGTCAGAAGCTGATGAGTTTAGTTTTGCCAGGTCCCTACAGCAAACCTATCAGATTCATACTTGAATAGGACTTGGGAAATACGGTCTGGCACAGGAAAATTACACCACCACAGAAAACTAAAGTGGCCTCAGGTCTCCAGCTGACTTTAAATTAAACAAAAACAAGTACCTCAACCTTAGGCTAAGATTTTTAGACCTGAACCCCTCATCTCAGTTGAAGAACTCTATGAAATAAATGGGCTGACCACATAACTCTACTGATCAGCAGGTTCCTGGCATCACCAATGATGCCTTTGGAAACAGTTCTCTCTGTAGAGAGACCGAATTAATCTACCTCCAGTCCTCTTTGTTCTCAGTTTTTAGTTGTTGCAGTCACCTTGCAATCACAAGGAAAACTGAGATGGAGAGAGCATAAATGACTTAATTGCCCAACGCTAACAGGATAGCAAGCAATTCAGTCTTCATCTCTGGAGTTCCAGATAGTATACTTAACACCAGACAGTTCTTTCTCTTTAGACTCTCCAGTTTATAGACTTCAGTTCACTACTTTAAGGATGATCAAATGCTGGAAAAGGTTGCCCAGAGAAGCTATGGAGTCCCCATGCTTGGAGATATTCAATACCCAGCTGAACACAGTCCTGATCCACCTGCTGTAATTGGTCCTGCTCTGAGGACGTGGACTAGATGATCCCTTCCCACCTCATCCATTCTTGGATTGTGCAATTCGTTTCTCTGTGGTGCCTCAGCAGATCTGGAAAGAGGTATCTTAGGGGTCTGTCTGGCAGGTCTGCTGCTGTTTTACACTCTAGTGCTATCACCCACACACACACAAGTCATCGGGCACAATACTGAAATGCTCACTCAGGACGAGTCTGTTGCAATAGGAATGAGGAAATTTCTAAAGTAAACATGCTGCGATTTGTTAATGAATTGTGTAACTTCCACTTTGTTGCCAGTAAATGAGGTTTCTTTAAAAAACAATTATGTCATCAGGTTCTCTTTGTAGATTGGTTGGCTATATTAAAAAACATTGACCTATTCCTTTAAATACTGTAGTCATCATCATAATGTTTGAAGAGTGCTGATACTCTGCAGGGGAACCAATGACTTAAGGAAGCTCAGGGGGCAACTATATTAGAAGAAAACAATCTAATACTGAACATCAAGAAAAAGAAGAAAGTTGATGCTGGAAATAAACTATGCTGTAAGTCTAACAGTTTTCTATCTCATATAAATTATCTGTGAATATATGAAGACTGAGAACACTTTCTTAACTCCCACTTGACAACAGGTCTATGAGCAAAAGCAGCATGGACTTACACAGCATACCATTGGTAGAATTCCACTAGCAGACCATGGCAGGAAAAATATGATTAATAAACCTGATTTGGATAGTTGTTCAGTACAGTGTCTTATACTCTATTTCACTCATAAAATGAAGTCATTCAATCTAGAAAATGAATTCTGTTATGGACTGAACATTGACCATAAACAATGTCCAAGACGATAAAACAGAAATACAGGGCACTGCAGGAGTCTTGGTTGCATCCAGACTTGGCTTATACCTTCATTTTGTGATCTATAATAATAGTCAAGAGCAAGGTATTCACAACTTCAGAAGATTCAGAAATCATGTTTGACTAACCTTATAGCC
>NW_008631976.1:0-426 GCF_000691845.1 Merops nubicus
TGAGGGCATATGCCATGATCTGTATTTTCCCCTTATAGTTAGTAGTAATAACCCCAGGCAATACCATTAACCTAATCAAGGTCGTTGAAGAGTGTCCTACCAATAAAGCTCCAATACCCGAGTGTTCCCCAATTATTGGTCCCCACACCCCTGTTGGAATTTTAATCACTTGCTGATTCATGATGGTAACATCTATTGTTGTTGCCAAATCGAATCCCAAGTTTCCCTGGGTGACGGGGGTCGATAGGCCTGCAGCACAGTAGCTGGTCCCCCCACTTTTGTCCTGGCGCGGGGAGACGGCGCTCTCCTCCTCAGTATAAGGTCACAGATGTCGGTTCTGTGGGTGTTTTTCTGGTACCGATCGCACCACACAGAAGCTGTACAGTTTTTTCTGAAATATCCCGTTTTCCCACAGCGAAAACATAT
>NW_008631977.1:0-14002 GCF_000691845.1 Merops nubicus
GAGGGGCTGGGACGGGGCGAGGGGGAGAGCGTCGAGCCGAAGCCACAGGTGGCCCAGCCCTGCCCTGAGGGTGCTCGGCAGGTTTATCACCTGGCCCTGGGCTGGCATCCCTCAGCGCTTTCAAAAGTGCAGCTGCTGTGAAATTGGGGGTTTAGGGGAGAGGTTTTGTTAAATGTGTTATCAGCCAGTTTATTGAAAGTGCTTTGGCAGTGGAGCGCCCCGTCTATCAGCCCCCCAGAGCCCCTCCTGCTGTTGTCCCCGTGATGGGGCTCTGGGGATGGAGCTCAGGGACCGGCTGGGGCTGCGTCTGCGCGCTCCAAAAAGTAACGGGGTAGGACCTGACCTTGTTGTTTTGGGGGGGCTGTAACAAGTGTGAAACTAATTGGGAGTCTCCCTTTCCTGCAGGCAAAACCGTGCTCGCAGTTACTGTGGTATCCAGTTGCAGTTGTTATGGTGGTGTCACTCTTTTGGGAGTCTGGCAGTTCTTTATTTTTGTGTCTGCATTTATTTTTGTCCCACGTGTAAGCCTGTGATGTGTGCCTGCTCACAGTGCCAGCGTGCGTGCTTGCTATGTTGTGTTGAATATTTCAAAGCTGCTTCTCCCTGGTGTGTTGCAATACAAGGAATGGTTCAGCCGGTAGCATTCGGCTCTCAGGAACCATCAGGGTGTAAATTCCATGGGAAAGTCATGCTAAAAGGACATAGGTGTCTCTTTAATCCCAAAGGGGTCTGTTGCTTCTTAGCTCTGAGGTATGCCCAGGAGTGAGAGAACAGCTTTATGGTGACAGAAATGCTTCCAAGGGCTCGAATGCCTCTTGGCATCTTGTACAGATGATGGATGTAAACACTCTGTGATAGGTGTGACACGTGTGTCACTTGAGGAATATGGATCAGGTATAGTTAGGGAACACAGGAGTAC
This sequence comes from Merops nubicus, assembly GCF_000691845.1. Taxonomy (NCBI): domain Eukaryota; kingdom Metazoa; phylum Chordata; class Aves; order Coraciiformes; family Meropidae; genus Merops; species Merops nubicus. The sequence continues at coordinate 920 of NW_008631977.1, forward strand.
AGGCATCACTGTTCCTCATTTGCCCACCTTTGCTGCCCTGAAGAAATGTGGGATGCAGCCCTGGCTCCCTTCTTTCTCTAGAAATGAAATCCCCCCACCTGTAATGCGTGGGTGTTATTTTTGGAGTCCATTCATGCTGAGAGCACGGAGCTTGGGCAGCCTTCCCTCCCTGCTGGAACCCCATGGAGGCAAACCCCATCCCTCCAGGGCTGGAATAATGGCTTGGTAAGGACCAGCTCTGACAACAGCTGCATTCAGCCTGTTCAGCTGCACTTCTCTGCTTGGCTTGAAGCAGAAAGAGATATTTTTTCAAAACAAAGCTGGACTGTATCTCTGCCCAAACTTACTCTGTCCTGATGGCTGTTGGCAGATGAATCTGTTTTGTCTTCTTTATGAAAAGCATCCCTGCGTTGTGCCTGTGTCCATTAGTGGGGATATGAAAATGGGTAAGAAGAGGAGATTGGTCCTTCTGTCACCCTCTCAGGTGGCCCTTAAGCCAGGATGGTGGGTGGGGGAGTGCACCTTGCCTGATCCCCTCTGCTCACAGCTTGTCACAGCCACAAGGAGAACCCAGCCAGACTGCTGAGGGGGACATGCAGTGACCTGTTTGAGATCCAGGCTTCCTGCTCCAAAGGTCAGTCCTTGGAGATAAACCCAGGCAGGAGCAATGTGACTCTCACGTTTTAATGTCCAGAGTTTCCTGGTGGTAATTTGGGGTGTATTGAAGTGATGGCTGAAAGAATACCCTACAGCTCTTCCTTGTTGGGTTGTGTAACCCATTGCTTGTTGTGCTGAACTCTTGATTCTGTTGTTAAAACTGCTGGTGGTATCCTGACTGAGTTAGGTGGGTGTGGGACTGAGCACACAGCATTAAGGATCCACCAGTCTGTTGGGATGCTGGAGCCCTGTAAGAAGTTGAAGCAAATATTTCTTCTCTTCTATTTCTTTCAAACACTTCAAGCTATGGGAACATCTAGAGATGGTAACTGGATGACCCCTGCATGCAGAGATGTACTCTGGGCCATGCTGTGTTACACTTGGTCATCTCAGGCTCAGTGAAGGAGCAAAACACCCAGCCCAGAGCTCTCCATGGGGTTGTTTCTCCAAGGAGGTGGATGCTGCAGTGTTTGTGGGACTAGACTCTAATTGTGGACATGAGATTGTGTCCAATCATTATCACAGATCCTGCATTATCTTAGGCAAAGTGTCCTTCACTCTGCCCCTGTTCTTTGGCTATAAAATGGGTATAACACTCTCCTACCTGTCAGGGATGCTATTTGTCTTATATTTTTCCTACAAGTTCTGTAGCTAATGCACCCCCATCAAAGCACATTTTGCCTTGTGTTCTTATTAATATTGGCACCTGGGCAGGTGCTTAAAGCCCTTTTCCACCTTGGCTCCCTCAAAAATGTTCATGTTTCTAAATTCCTTGTGTGTGAACTCCTTTTGCCCTCTCTGTAGACTCACTGGGCTGTGCAGTGTTACAAATCAGCAAACAAGTCAGAACTTTGTCACCGAGCTACGTGCAAGGGACATGCAGGGAAGGGTGAGGTGACAGCCACTTGTGCTGCTGGTCAGCCCTGGAGGCTTCAGGTCATTTCAGTCCATATTTGGGGTTTGTGTTTTGTGGGTCAGTGGCTATTTTGGGGTGAACTGGACACTGCTTGCTGGTCTCTTTAATCATCAAGAAATTATTTTGGTGGAAGGAAGTCACTAGGATTTGTTTTCCCTGGGTTGCTAAGTTTGTTGTTGTGGTGGTGGGACTTTTTGGCCTTTTTTTTAAAAAAATATAAAATGCTTTTTAGCATCTTGAGAGAGACCTGAGCTGAAGCCCCAGCAGAGGGAAGCCACTAACACCTTCATGCTTCTCTGCAGGTGCCGAGGGGGTCACGCGGGCAGAGCCGTCTGGCCAGGGGAGCCTGAAATCCTCTCTGCCAGCATAAAGCCTTTACCTGCCTTAGCAGCTTTAAGCACAAAAAACCACCCAGCCCACAAGAACAAACCAGCCTTTGTCAGTCACCTTCTCTGTAGCCTTCTTGTTTCTAGTGTGTGTGTGTGAGAAACCCCTTCCAAGGTCTTACCGGCTGTTGTTCCACACGGTCACTAGTGCAGAGACTTCAGCCTCAGCCCAGCAAGCCAAGCTCAGGCACTTCCCCAGGCTGGCCTCTGCTCCAGGGTGCTTGCCATCTGTCTCATCTGCCAAAAGAGAAGGGATATCCTATTTGCCCACAGCCTGTTCATCTGGAGGAGCTGGTGAGCCAAAGTGCTGCTGGGGTGTCCTGTTTCACTCTGCAATAACCTCTGGACCCACTCGAGGAGAGGAGGGTTGTGTGGCATGTGGATTTATCCTCTCTGTGAGCACTTGGGTTGCATGCCAGGGAAAATTGTCTTGTCCATGGTAGAGAGAGCCTGTCCTGGAAAAACAAGAGATTCACAGAGCTGATGGAAGAGTTGGCATAGATCTTTAAAACTGCAGCAAGTCACTACAGGTTATTTGGGCTCTTATGCCTTGGGAAAAAACCCTAGGTGAGAATTCAGCCTTCATGTAGGGATACCCACTTCCTAAGAGGGAAAGGAGGGAGGGCTGTATTTTGTTGTGGGGATCTAGCACCATAGATCTGCCAGCAAGTCAATACAGGTTATTTTGGGCTCTTATGCCTTGGAAAAAAACCCTAAGTGAGAATTCAGCCTTCACGTAGGGATACCCACTTCCTAAGAGGGAAAGGAGGGAGGGCTGTATTTTGTTGTGGGGATCTAGCACATAGTACTCTGGCCCACCAGCTGGGCTTTGGGGTCTTCCCAAGGCCCCCTGATGCCCACAGTGGGAGTGTGGCACTTCTGGGTGTGCTGATACTTCTTCTGAAATAAAGCTTTTTGTCAGGGTTCCCCATGTGCTGGTTTTATAGGCCACCTGTCTAAAATCTGAATATAGAGCAGTAAAAAAGAAAGTGAAATTTTTATATAAATGAGGTTAATAAGCAGCAGCAAAGCCCAAAACTTTCAGGATCAATGTCTATCCTGTTTTACTAGTGTAGGCACTGGCCTGACTTCCAATGGGATGTCAACACTGCTGTATTCCAGGGCATGTTTTCCCATGAAATATGAATGCTTCTTGTAACATGTACTTCCCACAGGACAGTCAGATGTCATTAGCTCCTATGCTTTTTGTCCAGAAGAAACATTAAATCAAATTTATATTTATATTTGATAATGCAGCTAACTTTCTATAATTGAAAAACTGGTCAAGTGAATGCTTTGATGCCAGGTTTGAAGGGCATGGCAGTCTGCTCAAAGCAGAGGGGAAGAGAGAAATGGGGCCAGCTGTCCCCAGACTCCCTGCAGAATGATGGCACATTGTGGTCACTGTCTGCTGGAGATGAAACCAGGTAGGGGAGCATCTCTGCCATTAAACTCTGCAGCTACACTGATACTTTGGTTAACAGTCTCTGGTGTAAAAGTCTAACTTGAATTCATGTGGGTTTTTTTTTTGGACAAAGTGCTTTTTAACCTCTGAAAGCTCATTTCCTCTGGGTGAAGTGAAAATGTTGCTGATGAAGCACAATGAATAAGGTTTGTACATGTGTCTGTCCCAAACGAACCAGGGGTGGGGAGGAGAGAGAGGAAGCAGCTGACTCCTGTTTCCTACGGTGCTAACGTGGTTGGTTTGGATAGTGAGGACTGTTTCCTCTGCTACCACACCTTAACTTTTCATTATAGAAAATGCTGACAACAAATGGGAGATGCTTCCCCCCTGTCTCTTTTCTCAGGGATGACAAGTGGTGCTGGAGCAATGAGAGGAGCATAATGTGGAGTGCTGTGTGGTCAGGGCAGAGCTTTCCTTCCTCCACGCCAGACAAACCCCAGCAGCAAGGCTCAGAGGAGGCATCTCAGCCACCCTTATGGGTCAGGGCTTTCCAAAGGGAGCTTGAAGACCTTTTTAGAGGATGTTGAATGTGTACCCCTTCAAAGATTTCAGCTTGGGCACTGGGGATTACTGGTTGTTCTGGAAAAGCTTTGGTCTGCCTTCATCCAGCTGCCTCTTTTGGAGGAGATCTGATCTAATGCTGTGACTCTGCTCGTACATCCCCTGCAGAGCCTTGGGTCTGCTTGACACCCCCATCCCACCCAGACACTGCATGTGGAGGTTCCCCTGGGGCTGGGGCTTTGGAGGAGCCCTTTGCAGAGCTGAGAACAGGACTGGCTCTGGGCACTGCCTCCCAACAGCTTGGAGTTAACCTTGGCTTTGCACACCTCCAGCAGCAGCTTTCCAAAGTCCCCTGCCAGACGTGTTTCCATTCGAGCTCATGATAGAGTGTGTTCTGCTCGAGAGTTTATTCAAACAAAAATATGATCTTTGTGAAGCTCCTCCCTCTTCCCTAGCAGACAAACTTCACAACCAGACTGCCAACTTCACCTCATTTCCTTAGGGTGTCCCAGTGCCAGTTTCAAACAGTGCCTTCTATTCACCCCTCAACGCCTTTGGCCTGGATAAATATTTTTTTGGTTCGACCTGATGCAGTTCCCAAAACACGTTGGATTTCAAATGTTGCTGACACCACCCCCCAGAAACAGACTCCTGCACAAAGGTGTCACTGTGTGAGTTCCCTGGGGAAATCTCCAGTTTGGTCTGGTGCAGAGAGGCTGCCCAGCTTGCTCTGACCAGGCGTGAGCCTCGTGAAAAGGTTCATGAGAAGTGTTTCAGGTGCACGCTAGATTTTCTACACTCATTTTTTGTTGTTCATCTGAGTGTTTAGCTTTCTGTCCCTCCTTTGCTAGCATTGTCACTGCAGTTGTTGGCAATCTTGGATGGACTGTCCATGTGCTTAAAATAATACAGTGCTATCTTTGTCTCCTCATTTTCTAAAAATCAGGCCACCCTTGTACAGTCTGCATTGCTCTTAAAACCTCTGAGTCATAATTAGTGATTAGTAATTCTGCTAATCTTCTGTACAGATGGAGGTCCTTTCATTCTCAGAGACTGCAAAGAGGATCAGGCTATCAGCACTGGAATATATTAGCTTAATACCCTCCCTCAGACAAATACACATGTACACTTTTCTCTGCTAATTGGTCTGTCATTCATTTACACACACAACACTGTGTTGGGGAAGGAGAGCTGGGAGGATGAGGGTCATCAAAATGCTGAGAATAGCCTGAATGGGCTGGTTTGAGCCATTAAAAGCCCTCACTGGCAACCCAAGCAACATTAGGTTTAAGACTCTGATGTTTCTGTGGTTGCTTTTCCAGCTGATGTAGACTAGGTGATGTCCCAGTGTCTTTCCAGTGTGCTGTTGGGTGCAGAGGTGTGGTGCCAGAGCTGGGAGGGGTGGTGAAGTTACTGCATACAGCACTTGGACCGCATGGCCCCTGCTGAGTGTGGTGTTTTCTGAGCACCCTGGCTTTGCCTTTTGTTGGGCCAGTGGTTTCTAGATAGGGTGATGTGTGCTGGGCAGAGGTGTACAGTGTGGAGAAGGCCATATGCTTGTTGGCATCTTGTGCAGGCAGGTTACTGGCTCGTGCATGGGCAAGGGAGGCAAAGGACTTGAGGATGGGAATGAAGAAGCTGGAAGAGGAGAGGGCATTGCCAGAATTACGTGGCATGAATTGTAAAGGCTGTGCAAGCAAGGAAAGAGAGGAGAGACCATGAAGTTAAAAAACAACCCTTCTGCTCCCACTCCAGTGTATTCCAAAACCCCCAGTACTCCAAACTGAGCACAAACTTGCAAAAAAGTGTGGCAAAACAAGCAGGTAGGGGGGAATAAAAGGCACCAGGGGTGCAACAGGAGAGGAAAATGAAGGTTGTCTATAGATAGGAAAAGAATGGGAGGAAGAGTCTATCCAGAAAGGTGGCTGCCCTAGGCAAAGAGGTCCCCGTTGTGCTCACTGTAGAGTTGTTTGGCTGACACTGGGCTGGACGTGTCTGGCTGTGACAGTTGTTTTGGGAGAGCAAGTATGTTGGTGCAGGTGGGTCCTGGGAGGAATCTGGGTGGGCAGGTGCATTTAGCAGGTGTGGAGGCTGGGGTTTGCTAAGCCACAGTGCAAGTGGGAGTGAGTGGTTCCTCTCTAACATCAAGGTGTCCACTTCACCCAGAGGGGCTAGGGCGTGCTGCGTTCACTGTAGGGTTCTGTACCCCTTGGGGAGGAGCTGCAGTGCTGCCATCACCAAACCCCAGCTCAGAGCTGCTCTTCTGGTGGCCTTCAAGTTGCTGAGACTTTCCCCTGCTCAACTCTTGCTGCTGGAATCTGCTCTAAAGGGTATGCTCTGTTGCTTTTAAACCGTGTGGTCCAGAGTAAAAGGGAATTCTACAGCCCTGTATTTGTTTGGTAGCCCCAGATCCTCCAAGGAGCTGTGTTCTTCCCCTCCTCCAGCTATTCTTGTCCCTGTGGTTATCCCAGCAGGGCAGAAGTTGGCACCACCCAGGTAACCTTCACGTCATTTCTCTAAGGAAAAATGACTCACTGTCTATTTTCCATTTTATTTTTGGGTTTTGGTGTCTGTGTTTTGGAGACGAAAGCAAGTTAGTTACTCTGAAAGCCTCTCCCAAAGCTGTCTCAGTTGCCACCCCTTAGGTTGCTGGTGCAGTCTGGACCAGCTGACTGGACCTGACTTGGCATCATCTTGCCTGATGTGGGGCCAGCTTATGATTTTTTCATGAAACTTGTGATATTGAGCATTGTGTGGAGAGCTTTTGTAGTCTGATGACCATGAGAATGTTAGCTTTTACAAAGTAGCTTTGGGTAGAAAAAAAACACCTTGTCTGCAGCTCTTTAAAAGGTGGATATTTGATCAAAGCTAGTTCCTCTGCATTAAACAAGGAGGTCTAGACACCTCTGGCACCTCACTGCTGGGGTGAGTTGCCCTTTGGAGGTGCCTGGACTGGTGGTAACTGATGGAGGCAGCCCAGGCAAGGGGAGCAGGGCTGCCTCACACTCTGATGGGGTGGAGCAGGCAGCCCTGCTTCTCTCCCCAGCAGTGTCACAAAGGCTCTGGCTTGACACAGTTCTCCACAGCTTCATGGAGCCTGTCGTTGGTCTCAAACACTTGGTACACAGACTCCTGTCAGGGGAGTTGAGCTGGACCAAGAGGGCTCAGAACTTGTGAGAAGTGGAAGCCATGTGTCTTTGGGGTGTTGCTTTCAGAAGTTTGACCTCAAGATTCTTGCTTCCTGATCTGATAAAAGCAAGTTAGTTTGTCGAGGTGTTCAACTTGAATCTATTTTAACAAATAAAATTATGGTTTATAAAAATTGGGGTGGAAAAGCCTTCATGATTTCTCTGTGCACAGAGGCCACTCAGTTGGAAGCATAAATAACCAAAGAGGAGCATCCAGCTGAAGGGAAGAGGTTGCTCTGGCTCCTAGGTGGGGTTGTCTTGGTGCACATGCAGAGCTCCTCCCTGCTCTGGTAGCATTCTGTGATGTTCTCCCTGGCCTGTCTTCCAGCCTGTGTTGGATGCTGTGGGCCTGGGCTAGAGTGTCCCCTTGGCATCAGTCTTTCTGCTGTGATATCTGCAGCCAGTGGTGTGATTTAAAAGCTTGGGTACCCAGTGTCCCACAAAAGGAGATGAATTGAGCTGACCTATGTTTGTGGAGGAGGAACAGGCTTGTGTTCTAGATTTTGGAGTAACTGCATGGGTCAATGTGAAATCTTGTGCATGCTGTGTACCTGCCTGGAGGTCAGGTGGAGGTTACAGTCTCCTGGATTTGGGTACACAGTTCTTAGGTTCTGATTTTTTTCTTTTTTCCCCCAAAGCAGTGTGTTATATAGTTGTTAGACATTTCTTTTGGGGCAGGGCTCAGTTTTTGTGCCTTTGGGTGATACCTGTGCTCTGCCTGAGTTGCTGTGTCAGTGAAGCCTTGCAGGCTGGTGCACCAGAGGGGAAGGAATCAGGGGTATCATAGAATAGAATCATAGAATCCTTTAGGTTGGAAGGGACCTCCAAGATCATCAAGTCCAACCATTGAGCCATTATCAGGGAGAACTTGGTGTTCTGCACATAGAGAAGAGCCCTGTGAAGGGAGCAGCAGAACAGCAGGTCGGTGGTTGACTCCTGCACCTCTGCCAGCAGCAGGACAGTCCTGGCCCCAGAACAAATGCAGATGAATGGCCAGGGGTGTAAGACTGCACTGCTGGCTCCCTCTGTGCTGTGTGGCAGCCCCTGTCAGAGGCAGCAGAGCTGTGTTTTGGAAAGGAGCCCATTGCAGCACTGTACCTGGGGTGTGGGTCACCCCAAGGGACTGTGGAGCTGTGAGTGTGTGAAAGGAGGGCAGGCGTGCTGGGAAGCCCAGCTCTGGTTGCCTTCACTTCTCTGTGTACCTTCAGACAAGCACCTGAGCCTCCCAGCTGCCACAGGACCTCCCAGCTGCTGCAGGGCACAGATCCTGCTCTCAAGGATCAAACAAGGAGGCAGCTTGAAGTTTGTGTTGTGCCAAGTTTTGGCATAAAGGTCCCTTCTATCCCCTGGCTGAGGATACATGGGGTAGAAGACCTGGAGGGGTGATGCCAGCTCCCAAAAAGCACAGGGCTGTTGGTGTGGGTATCCTTGGCCAGCTGCTGTGACACGGGGGGCTGGCAGGGACCCGTGGTCCCACAGCAAGATGTCACAGCCCTAGAGCTGACACCTTGCAAACGCCTCTGGTTGGTAATTGCTGTTATTTTTACTTGGTTTTGTTTCATAATAAAGGGGTTAATATTACAAAGGGGAGAAAGAATAAATTATAATGCTTTCCTAGCTCGCCTCCATTTTTTAACACTCATGTTTCAGTCCCTGGTGTCCCCTGAGTCATGCTGGAAGGGCTTTTGTTTCTGACTCTAATCAAAGTAACAAAGGCGAAGGTCATTTCCTTGAGATTACAGGCAAGGAAGAGCTCTGGGATTGTGTCTCCTTGCTTCCCAGCCTGAATGTACACAAGACATGAAGGCTTAGTACATGCAGCCTGCTGAGATCATCTTGGGTTTCTCCAGTCCTTTTAAACCAGCAGGGCGTGTGGCTTGGAGGTAAGAGGCTGTATTTTAATTTCTGATGCTGAACAGCAACAGATAACGTTGCTTAGTGCTGGTACCTTGTGTCCTGACTTAAACCTCCTGCAGAGCTGGGAGAGCAGGCAGGGAGAAGGCACCACGGAGCAAGGTCACTTGGCTTTGGGGGGACTTCAGAAGTACAGGCTGAAATCTTGTTTGCTCCTCACTTTGCATTGAAAAATCAGTCTGTAATTTTTTTTTCCTCTATTGCACCCCATTGGGGAGATAAGGGGCTGTTTGTTTACTCCCAGCATTTACAGCTGCTTTTTCCTGCCTTTGTCAGGGCTGCCTTGGCTGCTTTAGGAAAGTTCTAATATCAAGCTTGATTCTGGTAACTTTGCAGCTGGAGAGCAAGTCTGTAGTTCCTGATTTTAGAGAAAACCCATCTCAGAGCAGCATGGAGGGGTAATCTCTGAAAATATGATTTAAATCAAACAAAGCACAGATTCATAAGTCTCAGGAAATGGTGATTGGTGCCTGGTACAGTAGCTCCTTTCAGCATCTAACTGCTAAACATCTCGTCAGCAAGGTCCCCATTCCTCTTGCCTGGTATGGTGCTGGTGGTTGGGCAGGTTGGCTCCCTTGGCACTGTGCTGGTGGTTGGGCAGGTTGGCTCCTTGCTGCTGGCACCACCTCAAATTCTGCTCTGCCCCTGCTGCAGCCACTACTCACAACTTTGAATTCTGCCAGAGACCTTTGGCTTTCAGGCTTTTCTTGGTCTTTTTGCTTACTCTCTACATTTTTTTCAAGAGCTACAGATTTAAGGGCAATTCAGATGGACTTGTGATAGAGCCTGTGTTTTTTTATTTATCCCTGCTTACCTAATGTCTGTTCAAAGCTGGTGTTTGGGTTTCCTGAGGGACTGCTGCCAAGCATGAGAGCAGCTGAAAAGTTGAGGGTGAGGATGGGTCCAGGGTGATGGATGCTGGGGCAGGAGGTGAAGAGATGCAATGTACCCTCAGAACATGGTGCTGCCTGGAGAGGAGAGCAGGTAGTCAAGGTTTGCTCTGCCCATGTCTCCTCTCTTGGGAGCCTTCCCTCAAAAATCCAGCCCAGGGATGGTGAGCAGGGGGGTAGTGGAGAAGCAAGAGGTGCAGTCGCATGGACAGGAACAGCCTGTGAGAAGCCATCAAAGAGATGGGAGAGAATTCCAGGGTTGGGGAGATAGAAAGAGGCATCAAGGGCAGGGTGTGGATGTTTGGGGACAGAAATCTCTAAGGGTTTGGGGTTTTTTTAGTTTTGTGTAACTATTCTCATAACAGGGAAAGCTGAGGTTTGATTTTAGGTGGGTCAGTGATGGCTTCTGAGTTGGGATAAAACACAGGGAAAGTTACCAGAAGCTCTGCACAGAATATCTCTTGAGATTTGTATTGTAGAGACTTAAGCAAAGAAGCAGGAGCTTAACTGATTTGCCTCCAGCCTCTTGGTTGAGGAGTGAAGGTCAGAACAGGTTGCAGGAGAGAGGGCAAGTGTCTGGTCCTGCCCCATGGGGGGTACCAAATCAGTGCTCAAGGACAGAGAGGACACTGCTGCCTCCACACAGTGCCCTTTCCGTGGATGATGCTGTGCTTGCTGTGTTGGGTAGCATCAGGAAAGCTCTCTGCTCCCACAGGCTCTGTATTTCCCCTGAGTTCCCAGGAGATTGCACTGGAACAAAACATCACCATGAGCTTGTGCCTGGTAATGACCCGACTGCTGCTGGTGATAAGTGTGTCTCCACCAGACACTCATTTATTAGCTCTGGTCTGCCAAGGGAAGCAGATGTTGAAGTATTTCATGGACTTGATATTTGTGGCAGATTTGCACTGATTGTTTCCTATTAATTTTCCTGGTTTTTAGGGTTAGCTGTAGAGCTGCTTGTGTCTGTTTTCCTGCTGTTATTTTATATATGTTGCAAAGTGCAGGAATGGCAACACCAGCACCTGTGGAATGACATGACCTGTTGGAGAAACATTTCAGTCTTGAGTATGAGGCACCTTTAATATCAGGAGAATACTGATGCAACAAGGGGTCTGTTCCTTCCAGAAGATGTCTAACCTCTCCCCCACTCCCAGAGGAACTCTTCATCTCCTGATAACACTGCCAGCCAGGTCCCGTGGCCTTTGGCAGTGTCAGGAGAGGGGAGATGCTGTCTGGATGCTGCTGGTCAGCAGGAAAGCGTGGGGCTGGCAGAGCCAGCAGAGGCTCTCGTGCAGCAGTTGGTCCCTGTGCCTCGTGCCGTGGGGACTGAGGTGCCTGCACGCTGGTGACAGGGGGTGAACAACCCCTGTGCCCTCACCTGGGCATCTGAAACCACCCTCAGGACAAGCAGCCACACTGCAACATTTCCTTCTGGGAAGGAGCAGGGTTGTATTTTTACATGGCACATTCCTGGTAGAGACCAAGAAGCAGCAACACTCCCCTGCTTATGTTGTGCTCCTGGTGAAGAGCTTTATCTCCTGGTTGGGATGCTGTAGTAGTCTGAGGAAGGCTGATTGAATTTGTTCCCTGGATTTTAACTTGTCACTGGTGTTGTGTTGCTGGGTTTTTTTGTATTGATGTGTTCATTATTACTTCTGAACATTGCATTTGACCATTTTGGGAGAGGAGGATGAGACTTAGCCCCACGACTTGCTTCAGCGAGTGGGATCTGTCTGATGACCACAAGAGGCTGTGAGTGTTGTCCTGGACAAATCAGCAAACCCTCAAAGCAAGTGAAGGAGTCCCTTAGCTTTGCCATCCCCTGCAATGAGATACAGTACAATAAAAGGGGAAAAGGAAAATCACATGGAAAATGTCTTGGCACTTGGCCCTGAAAAGCCACAGTGCCTGCAGTGAGGGACAGCACTTGGGCTGTTGCTTTGCCAGATTTTTTTACTGGCCCAGCTGGTGGGGCTTACAGGGAAGTCAGTTGATGCTCTGCAGGAGCCATTTTTTCACTGTATCTTCAGTTCCTGTGGCTATTTTAGGAAGGTGCTACAGAACCCAGAGAGCCTCTTGGCCCCCTGTTCCAGGCACTGTTTTATCTCTAACTCTTTGCCAAACTTCAGCAGAACCGACGTTTCCATGGGAAGCATCATCAAAGGGGCATTTGTACCAGCCTGCAGTTAAGGGAGTTTTCTCCAGCCTGTCTCATCTTAAAACGTTATTGATGTACGTGTGGTATTAATTTGGGTCTTCCAAGTGTCTCCTGCTGCCTGGCTGGAAGCAGAGGGACACCCTGAGGTCAGGAATGGCTCTGTACAGTCCCTGCAATCGCTGCAGGTAAATGCACCGTGGGTGTTGGGAAAGGAGCATGCAGAGCTGGGGTGGGCTCTGGAGCCCTTGGGAAGGGCAAGGATGGCCCTTGGAGGCCTTGGATGGCCAGGTGAGGTGGACCTTACAAGGTGGTTTGCAATAGCACAAAGGGTGAGAGACAGTTGGGCACTTCAGTGCATTGCTGGCTACTTAAAATCAGACAATGGCCTCTGTTTAGGGTTAATAGCAAGATAACGAGTCACTGAAGGCACAGTCCTGGGCCTGTAAAAGTTAACGGTAAAATCCATCAACTGTATTGGAGCCAGGACTTCAGCCCAAGGTTTCTTTATGACTTGAAGCATAGGAAGGAGAGGCAGTATGTCTGGAAACAGGGCCTGCCCCCTGGGAAGCTGGTGGGAGCTCTGCTGTCACCTTTGAAGGGCTCGGTGCAAGCCAACTGTGCCTGCGTGAGCCAGGCTGCAGTGCCACAGCAGGGAACCTGCTGGCTGCCTGGGCTGGCGTGTGCAGAGACAGGGGGAACATGTGTTTGGACCCAGAACCAACTCTTTGTGCTCTGCAGAGGTCTTGGTGAGGCCAGGCTCGGAGGGGAGGACAACCATGCAGAGGAGGCATCACTTAGGGGCTTTTGTGTTGCACCCCTCGCTGGCAAAGGAGGTGATGGAGAGACATGGGGGGGGATGAGGGCATGTTTCCCTTCCCCAGATCTTCACCCCTAGGAGGCTGGAAGGAACATTTCCAGTCCCTCTCCCATCTGTTTCCTCCTGAGCATCTCCCACCATGGGAGGTGGAGTGACGGGCACCTGTGCTGGGTCAGGGAGGACCTGGG
>NW_008631977.1:14013-17309 GCF_000691845.1 Merops nubicus
GTGGTTCAAGGCATTTTTGGAGTCCTATAAGGATCCTTTAAAAAGTTTCCCGACACATGCTGGTGGAAAACCAAGCTCCTGTTGGTTATTTTTCTGCTTCTTCCTTAAAGCTTTGAGCGACTCCAAGTGCTGGAACAGGAGGAGCCTTTACTCTCCCAACAGACACACCAGGAAACTCTGAGGTCATTTAAACCATTATAACCTCTTCCCTCTTCCCCCCAGCTGCATGCAGGGCCCTTCCTTCCAGAAGGATATGCCTGAGATGTGCCTAGTTAGGGCAGCTCCATTCTGCAATACATTCTTGCATCTTATTTCTTATTTTTATCAAGCCATGCATGTTTATGGGCCTGATGTAAACCAGCCAGTTGTATCAAAGTCAAAGGAGCAGTGCTGATCCAAGGCAGCTGAGGAGTTCATCCTAAATGCCTTCAGGACCAAAGGAGGAAAAAAAAACCCATGTAAATGCTGATGACAATCTGAGGTCAGTGTAGGGGCTTCAATATTAAGCTTTGAAATCTCTTACAGGCTTATGAGTTACAGAAAAGGGATTGAGGAAAAAAAGCCCTTACAGGAAATTACTGGTGATGCTTTATAGCTGGTTAACTGCAGCTCAGGTAGGGATTTTGAGATGAAATTTTCTAAGTGCAAGGCTTCTTTTCTGGGCTCGTGCACCTGCATAGCAGCCCTGCTGTCTCTGCCTCACGGGTCAAAAGCAGGACAGCAGGATTTGGGGGTCCCTCCATGCCACGGGCTTGGTGCAGGCTGGGTCAGGGTGGCAAGAGACAGCACCTACTACCTGACTGTGCCTCTTGTGAGTGAGGGTATTGCTCTTCTGCTTTTTGTTACCAGTATGGTTTTCTTCAGAGCTCTGACTGCTTGAGCCACAGGGATGTGCCTATTGCAGGAATAAAAGAGACAGTTCTTAAAATCCATGGTCTAATGATGCACCACGGCCCTTTGAAAACTGCAGGTTGAAGGCTTTGTGCTGGCCATTTATTGAAGTGAAAAAGGTTCCCTTTCTCTCTCATCACTGGATGCATTAGTGCAGTTTTTTTCTTCCTTTAAAATACCTTCTGGAGTTTACTCACTTGCCAGGGAAGTTTGATTTCACAAAAATGATCTGGGGGTGGAACCCCTCTGCTGTGAGGCCAGGCTGGGAAAGTTGATCTTGTAAAGCCTGGAGAAGAGAAGGCTCCAGGGAGACCTTATTGCAGCCTTCCAGCACTTAAAGGGGAGCTGTGAGAAAGATGGGCCCATCTTTTTAGCAGGACCTCTTGCAACAGTACAAGGCTTGAGGGGAGATTCAGACCAGAAGGAATAAATTTTTTACAGTGAGGGTGGTGAGCCCCTGGCCCAGGTTGCCCAGAGAGATGGTCGATGCCCCATCCCTGGAACCATTCCAGGTGAGGTTGGATGAGATTCTGAGCAACCTGCTCTAGCTGCAGATGTCCCTGCTCCCTGCAGGGGGGTTGGAACTAGATGGACTTTAAAGGTCCCTTCCAACCCAAACCATTCTGTAGTTCTAGTCTATGATTCTAGTTCACAAATCTGCCTCAGTTATGTGCATCTTATGTATAATCTCTTCTTTGAAGGCCCCAGAGATGAAATCTGGTCTGGAGGGAGTGCAGCACGTTTGCCTCCCCCCTGAACCCTTCATGATTTCCCATTCCTAAGCTGCACTTCAGGAGGCAGGTTATTCTGTCAGGTTTTTTTTTTTGGCATCAGTTTTGGTCTTTTTTGATGCTTCCTGTTTACACCCTGTCTAATTACTTCTTTCTTTTTCTTATTTTTTCCTAACTGGATGACACACATGGATGTCTAAATATAATGCATGTAACAACCAGCTTCGAACAGGGAGGATGTTTCTGCTCAAGAGAAATAGCATAAATATCCTGCGTATGTTTTTTTATCCCAAATAAACATTCAGGCTCAGGATATCACAGGGAATTGGTTAAGTAGACAAAAAGGTTTTTTTTTTTCCTCTGACTTTTTTCTTTTTAAAAGACTAATGTTTGGAAAATCTGCCTCTGTGATTTCTTAGGTGGAGAATTTGTTTTAATTTGTCACAAACAGGATGGAGGTTTTTTTTTTTCTTTTCAGCTGTATGAAACCTTTCTCAACTTTTTAACTTACTGTATAGAATCATAGTCTTGCCCTGTGCTTTAAATTCCATACATGGGGACTGAGCATTGTGTTGTTTCTTCATCTGCCTTTCTCACTGAAGACCTGAGTAAATGAGGTGTTTGCTGAAAGCTCACTGCCAGTACTTGCCTGGAAATTAGGAGAGCTGCAAGACTTCTATGTTACTGCATTTCTGCATCAGATATTTGTCTCCTTTTCATTCTTCTCAATTTTTGAAGTTTTATTGCTTGTGTGCAGAGCATAAGAGTGACTTTGGGAAGCAATAAGAGCCCAGTATCTCAGTATGGGTTTTTGCCAAAAATGGGGCTGTTACATCACTCTGCTAATTTCCTATTGAGAATGAGATGAGATACAAGGATACTCAATTAATTTTATGCTTCTGCTTCTCTTACTGGATAATAGCTTAATTATTAGCAGGCTTTTAAAAATAACTGCTAAAAAGACCAGCTTGGGGTCATGTTGTAAAAATATAACAAAATTGTTCATTTGTAGAGACAATGTGAAATCATTGAGAAGAAGCTGAAATCATAGATGTGTGTATCTGTATTTCAAGGCTGCTCATGCCACCTCAGCTGAGCCAGGCAGCTGTGCTCACCTCGTGATGGATTGGTCCCCTGGCATAGGAAATCAAGCTTATTGTTCAGATTAGCAAGGAGTGTGGAATTAAGGGTGAAAGCAGATGCATCTGGGAGGGGCTCCCAAGGTGTTGGCTCTGTGAGGAGCCCAGCACCCTGAGATCTTGGGACACAAGTACCAGTTCCATTCCCAGAGCCTAAGGAAATAGGCCTGTGAGTGGATGTGCTGTGGGGAAATGAATAATATTTATTATGCCCTCATATCACATCTCTGCATGACTGTGCCAGGGCAATCTGGGGCTGATGGAAGGCGATTGATTCTTCAAATCTTGAGGTGGTTTTGTGGCTGTGGAACCCTCTGAAGCATTCAGTTCTTCCCCCTGTACAAAGCTTGCCAGATGCACACGGGGCAGCTGCATGTGAGGGGAGAGTTCTCCTGCAGATGACCTCTCTGGTAGGTGACATTCCTGATGCAGGATGGGCTTGTGCTGCTCTGTTAGTAATTGGGAGTGATTTGCTTCTGATTGTGTTTGTAAGTACAGAGCAAGCCAAGTGAAGTGCTCTCTGCCCCAGCAGGAA
>NW_008631977.1:17340-29873 GCF_000691845.1 Merops nubicus
GGGGATACTTGGAGAGAGCTCTTGCACAGCTGCAGAAACCAGGGTGCTGGTGGCTGAAGCCTTTGGTCTGTAAGAGGAGGCTAAGGGCTGATGTTTGGGCTGTCCTAGTTAGCACCTCTTGGTTTAGTGACTGAAGACTCCAGAGCTGTTGTCACCCCGGGCAGATCTGTGTGCCTCAACCAGGCTGTGGTGCCACGCAGTGAGTATCCCTGTTGTGCCTCTTGACCCAGGTGGAGAAGACATCTTAGCAGGGGTGTAGCCCTCAGGTGTGTGTTCATGGGCTGGAGGGGCAGAGAGGTGCAAGCAGCTATGGAAAGGGGCTCCAGAGCCTCCCTTCTTCCTTGAGCTATAGGCAAACATTCCATGGCTCAGGACGTGGCTGTTGTCTGACCATGCAGCAGAGCACTCCTGGGGGACATGAACCCCTGGCCACAGAGCTCTGAGGGTGCAGGTGGGAGCTGACAGGTTTGTCAGAGTGGCACAGCACAGTGCTTTATCATCAGGCACCCTGCTATCTTCTGCAGCTTCTTGTTTGGGCTGGCCAGTGCTCCAGAAGCAGCTGTAGGATTTCTGCTGAGATGAGAGTCCTGGAGACTCAGGCACTAAATGTTACCTGTATATGGATCTGTAAATCAGACTTTTAAGCTGTCTCTCATTTTCTCATCAATAATATAATTATATCTTGCCTATCTTCATGGGTGTCATGAGGTTTAATTATTTTGCTTTTAAGGTGCTTTGCAATTACCTTGGACAGCCAAAAAGAAGCAGGGTTTATAGTTGGTATTCCTTTTGTGTTTTAATCTTCCTGGCAACCTTCCTTTCTCCTCAGCACAAGGCTCTGTGGATGTTTGCTATAATAGAAACCTTTTTTATTTAACCATAGACAACCAAGGCAATTAAAACAGTCAGAAGTGATTAATGTGATTTCACTGGGTGAAAGCTAAAGCAGCTAGCAATTAAATAATGGCAACCCTTGTGCTATCACAGAGCAACAGATGGGCAATGATTTAAAAACACTATTGGATCAGACACTTTGCAACAGGGGCAGATTGGAAACAGTGTGTCAGCACCAGAAATATGCACCACCTTGAAGGGTCTGCTGATGAAATGATTAATTGATGGTAGCATGAGACTTATTTATGACCACACAACGGCAGAACTTCAGTTCTCAGGAACAAATGGCCCCATGATCAGATGGAAATGGATTTCGGGGCGTGTTCGGTGAGCGGATAAATTGCAGGGAGCGCGCTGGAAGCTGGAATTGGGATGCTACAGCCTTGCTTCCAAAACCTGAAGGATAAAGTGCTGGAAGTGGTACCCTGCTTGGGAGCATGGGCCTGGGGCAGTGCAGCTCTGGGCTGATGGCCCCTCGGGGTGCAGAACCGTGGGGTGAGCCTGTGGTTTTCATGGGGAGCATCGCTGCGGTCCCGTGTCTTCTCTGCATCTCTGCACGCACAGGTCACTCCTCATCTGGCACTGCTCTACAAATTCATTCCCAGCAGCAGGAGAAATGACAAGGAAGGGGTTTCTTCCAGCTAGACACACTCTGGAAAGGGTCCTTTTATCCTTTCTGATGGTAGGTGTTTAGTTAGTGCCCTAAGTTGCCAGGGCTGGTGCCACAGATGCCGTAGCCCCTTTTTCCAGGACACTAGGCAGAATTATGCCTGCGGACACTCATCACTGACCTGTTTGCAGAGCTCTTCAGGAGGGGACTCCCTCTCAGCTTTTGGTCAAAACGAGCTCATTAGTTGAAACAATAAAGCTTTGTCAGTTTGGCTGCCTGGTGACAGGAGATGCTGTGTCTCAGCAGCCCTCCCCGCACACTGCAATGGGGGCATTGCTGGAGGAGGCAGGAGGGGGCTGTTTGGTCATGCTACAATCAAATATAAACTATTTATTTTTCAGTCTTTATAAGGTTTGGATGTGTAGCCTCCTGTGGCAGGAGGTGATGAGGGGGTGTGCTGGTGCCTCAGCCCTGTCCTTGTCCCCATCCCTTTGGAGCCAGAGGGATGTGAAAGGAGAAACCACTGTGTGCTGTCATTTAATCCCTCTGGGAGCCCCTATCTAAGCAAACCACCCTCAGCCTCTGCTCAGAGCTTAGAATTTATAGTCTGTGAGAGGCTTGTGCTGTCAGGAAAATGAGCTACTTTGAGGCTGGGAGAATAAATGTAAAAGCCAGGTTTCCTTCACCAGCTCTTGCCCAGAGAGCATTGTGAAGCTGGCCCTTGCCAAAGCCAGCGAGAGGTCCAGAATTAGAACAGATTTTAAATAATGTAAAAGCTTTCATGGAAATGTATTAGGTTTCAAAGAGCAGATATTAAAAGGGCATAATGTGCAGCTATTTTGGCACTGCTCTCCTCTTAAAGAGAGAAAGACACATTGTTTGCAAGAGATAAATGTGACAGAAATAGGAGCCAGGGTGGCCCAGATGTGTTGGAGGTTGTAAAGCTCATCCTGCTCTTAATCATCCAGCTCGGGCACATGCCTTGATGTGTGCAGCACCTATGCAAGAGTCCTTTGGAGTCCATGGCTTCTAATGCTTGTGAAAAGTTATCCAAGGGAGAGCATTAACATACTGGTAGGAACTCCATCTAGACCAGAGACCAAGTCTTCTGTCGAGGGACCAAATCCAGGCTGACCCATCTGCAGGGAGGGTTGGGTAGATGAGGGTTCCGTGGGGCCCTGCTCACCTCTGCTCCTCACCAGAGCAGAAGGCCATCACTGCAGCTTGTGCCAGTGGTACTAGCCAGGCTGGTTTGTCCTCACAGCAAACTCCTGCAGCACTTGTGGCACAGGAGCTGGGGTGCAAGCCAGGAGGGGCACAGGCCCTGCCCTCCCTCACGGGGCTGTGTTGCTCTCTTTGCAGATGACAGAGGGCCGGCACTGCCAGGTGCATCTCCTCGATGACAGGAACTTGGAGCTGCTGGTTCAGGTACAGACACCTCTTTTTTTTGGGCCCTGGCAGCATGGTGCCAGATTTCAATGCTTGTTTCCTTTAGCTGTGCTGTTGGGGGCTGATGCATAAGTGATGTTTGAAGAAAAGTTACCTTTCGTACTAGAGCAACTCACAGAAGTGGAATAAACAGATGTGATTCCAGGCTCACCCTTCCTCAGAGCTGGATTAGCAGGGGGGTTTCCCTTGGGTGTTGGTGCATGGTGGGCAAAATATCTGCCATTAGTTCCACGTGCAGTTTCTCAGCTGCTTTCACAAAAATTCAGGAAGTGTATTAAACACACCACCTGTAGTGTGTGTGGTTGTAATTTAGTAGGAAAGAAAAGTATATGTTTTCAGGTATGTGTTTTATTCCTGGAATAGAACCCAAGGCATGAGATTTTTCTAGTACATAATATTTTCTTAATTGAAAAATCCCTCCTGCTGTAAGTGCAGGGAAGCCTGAGCTGCTGCCTTTCTCCCCAGGAGGAAAGCAGTGGTTGGTCCATGCACTTGAGCTGAATGTTGTGGGTTAAGCACATAATTGCCTCTCCCTGCTCTGCACATCCAGTGCAGCTCCACTGAGGCAACAAATCTGACTGCCCTGAGCCTGATGGAGCCACTTCTCTATCGAGTTGTACAACAGGGTCTTAACTTGCCCATATGTACTTAAATGTTAGTATTTGCAGAGAAAATTTATATATGAAAAAAATCTGGACTGAAATGAATTATTTGTACTCTTTCAATAGCCCAAACTTTTGTCTCGGGAGTTGCTGGATCTGGTGGCCTCACACTTCAACCTGAAAGAAAAGGAGTATTTTGGGATAACATTTATAGATGACACGTAAGTATGTGCATTTATTTTAAACAGCTGGGTGATGATTGTGATGTGAAACCCATCCCCAACCCCACGGCAGCTCCGTGTGATGGGAAAATGACTTTTTCTTTTCAGGAGGATTTTCCTACCTTGTGCTAGTGCTGCTTGGCTGAGGAAAGGGGAAGGCACAAAACAAAACATTTGGAAAATATCTTCCAGGCCCAAACCAGAGAATACTTGTAAAATGCCTTCTTGATGCTTTCACTTTCCACTTGTCTCGCAGGGTGACAAAATTGACTCAGCAAGAATTTCTCATGTGGACACCTTCAGCTTTCCTAATCTGCACTTTTGGTCACAGCAAAAAGGTTTCACATATATTTTCAAAATGAATTGCTCCTTTTGCTTTGCACTTCAATCCCAAATAGACTATTGATTTTTTTTTTAAACCCAAAATCCTCTAGCAGCAGAGAACTATGAGGTTAGTCCTTTCAATAAACAATTTTCCTCTAGTTTCCCTATTATTTTTAGGTACGCAAGCTAGTCTACAGACTACCAAAAAGAGCTGCAAAAGCCAGAACATGCTCAAAATGCACAACCCCCCTTTCCTGGAAGCTGGAATATTGCAGCTGCCCGGCAGCATTGGGTGCAGTTTGTCCTGGCTGCTGGGGAGTGGGAGAGCTCAGGCAGCTGCTGCCCATCCCCTGCCACCCTCTGCAGCTGGGCTGGGTGAGATGCTAGGGCCAGGCCCTGGAGGTTTTGGGAGATCTGCTTCTCTGGCATTGAGCTGGAGCTGGGGAATTGAAATCTCAGCTGGTGTTTAGACCCCTCTGTCAGCACTGCACTGAAATGCTTCCCCACTTCTGCTGAGGAAACGTGCAGGCAGGACTCTGGTCTGCAGAGCTAGCATCTCCAGAAGAGTTACCTTCATCTCCCAAGAGAACCTGGAGCAGAGCTGCTTAGGGCAGTGGGGAAATGGAGCTGTGCATTAATACAGCTCTTAAACCTCTTCTTATCTAATGGGAGTAACATGAGACCCTGCTGCTCTCCATGGCTGCTTTTTGTGGTGTCCTGGATGGACACCTTCACCTAGAGGAGATGCTGGAGCAGCACTTGGGGCCACCCTTCTCAGGCAGCTCCCATCTGCAGGTGCAGGGCTGGCCCTGGGGAGAGGGCTGGTCTTTATGGACCTGGTGGGAGCTGCTTGCTCTCCTGACTGCAGCAGTGGCTTCTTTTTACCAGCCACACTCATCTTGGGCTTTCCCTAGAATGTATTGAGCACATTCTTGTCCTTTCAGGTGTTGGAAAATACTTTCTTCCAGCTCTTCTGTAAATCCCTTGAGGATGCTGTTTGCACTTGGTTTATTTTTAACTCGAGAAGAGCTGCTGTCAAATTCTGGAGGTTTTTGGTTGCTGGCGCTCCCTCATGGTGAGCTTTGAAGTGCTGCCAGGGGATTACCTGAAAGCTGTTGGCTTCCCCAGCAACACCAGTGGGACTCCAGAGGCTGCCTTGGGTGCATGGGGCAGGGCTGGGTGCTTGGAATGGAGCGTGTGGCCTCTGGAGGGCACCCATGCCCCAGCCATTTAGGGCACCACAGGCTGCTGTGCTCCCCGTCAGCTCCAGGGACCTCAGGGAAGTTACTGGGGCTTGGGGGATTTTTGTTTTCTTTCTGGCTTCCTTCCCATTTCAATCAGAGAAGCTGCTGCAGAGAGAACTGTTTTTATACACCTGCCTCATATAATGAGAGTGCTGTGGTAAATCCCTCTGCTCTGAAATGGGGTTTTATGTCACGTTGGGACTGGGGATAGTGCAGAACAGGAGGAATGGGGGATACAGCTGCAGGGCTGTGCAGCAGAGGAGATCAACCCATTTCTGCTGTAGGTAAGTGTCCAGTCTCTGCTACAGATGAGATGACCCCACAGGACATGGGAAGTCAATGAAAGTGTCCCCACCTATAGCAAAGGAGGGATTTCAATAATCTTTTTGTTTTTCTGGGTGCCATGGTATGACTTTTGTGCTGCAGCTGAAAATATGACTGCAAAGAGCCTTCTCTACCATCCAAACATGAATTGCATCAAAATCTGAAACTTAAGAAGAAAGGGAATCATTTGAAATGTTTGCCTGCCTCGGAGCTGTATCTCACAGGTTTTAAAGCAACACTTGGAGTAAGCATGTTCACTAAAAAGTTCCCATTTCTGTATTTTCTATCACAGTTTTTTTAACTGTGTCACCAACTTGTTTCCACAGAGGTCAGAGTGTCTGGCTGCAGCTGGATCACAGAGTCCTGGACCATGACTTGCCCAAGAAACCAGGCCCGGCAACTTTGTACTTTGCTGTTAGGTGAGTAATTGTTTCCACAAAGAAAACATTACCACTTGGGTTTAGTTAACACCAGGGAGTTCTGTTTGAAAGAGCTGATTGTGGATTTGATAAAGGAAATAAATGTCCGTGTTTTATTTTTAGAAGGAAATGAGGTCCTGGATAAGTGCTGCTCTCTTTTGTATTTAACTACAGAAACTACAAAATAAAGTCATTTAGAACCTGCTACTTTTGAAATCTTATTAGGACATTGTTCCTAGGTTGGGGTCTTTTTTGCTTAATCCCCTGTATTTTAAACATCTGCTTTGCCTGTCTTTTATAGTGCTAAATGTTAATACAGCTTATTTAAAGAATCATACTTACTTTTTCTTGTGTTTGCTTAAGGGTTGCCTATACTTGGAAGGGATTGCTGATGGCTTCTTTGCTCACACAGCTTTAGCCAGTCCCCAGGAGAGAATAAAACCTCTGGCAAAGTGATGATTTTGGCCAGTGTAATTTCATTACTTTAGAGCTTTGCCAGCAAAAGCCCTAATGGTCAAAGGACTGAGAAAACCTATGTCCTACAAGACAGAGCTGTGCTGGCAGAAAAGCCCAAGCATCATATTCTTAATATTGTTGGAGTTATTGTTTTCCTTAGAGTCTATGAAGAAAACGAGAGCAGACTGACCTCATTTGCTTTCATATCTCAGTAAATTTATGCCTTGTGTGCTGAATTGTTTTGAAGCATTTCCAAGGCAGAGCCTCTTGTGTAGTTGGGTCAGCTGGCACTGTCACCTCACCGTGTCCTCTGCACCCTGCTCATTGAGGAGTGGTTCAAACAAGCAGCACTTTGTTTTTACTGAGTATGTTCTTATTTGTGATGGAGCTGAGAGCTTCTCTTCCCCACTTTTAAGAGAGAGAAAGTCCATTTTAAGAGGGGTGATGGGCTCTTCTGTATATTCACTGTTTGATTAACTTCTGGGAGACTAAAATCTGTGTCTGCCCAGGAAAGCTCTGAAGGCAATCATATGACTTGAGCATTTCTTTGGGATTAATGTTGTTGGCTCATGATGTTCATTTTGGGCCTCTCTGTTGCAAGACTGTTCTCTACAGGGCAGGTTATGCAGAGACATGGGCAAGAGTGAATGTGTGAGGAGTGAGCTTTGAAAGATCAACTTCTAGAAGCAAATTTCAAGCCTAACTACTCTGGGGTTGTGAGATGCCAAGGATGTGGGCAGTGAATAAGAAACAGAGCAGGAGAAGGAGGGTACAGAAATAATTAGCAATATAGAAACTGTGTGATCTGTAGAAAATGAATATCCCAGTAGAAAAGCCACTTCAAAACTTGCAGCTCTCTGCTTCGTTACAAGTTTTTGGGTAATGAAGTGAGTCCAGGCTTTTGTGCCATGGCACATGCCTTGGGTGGTTAGTTCAGACACTTATCTTGTGTGAACACATTTGCCCTGCCATAGCCTATTGCTTAATTCAACTCCCATAAAGAGCAGCTGAAATACACAGTTGGAGGTGGGGGGATCCCCAGCTACCTGGTTATGACCCTCCTTTTGTTCTTCATTCCTTGGCCCTGAGCTTTTTTTAAGCTTTTGTGTGTTGTTTGTTTTTTTTTAACACATGATAATGCTTTCAGATTCCAATTACTTTTCTTCATGGCATAAACTCTTCCAGTCACATATGCTTTCATATGGTACACAAAGCTAGTGAAGGGCTCATTAAGGCACATTTAGGACTTAGAAGGTGTCATTCTAGTTTCAAGGATGCTGACAGCATCAGAAGTGAAAGTGGAGCATGCCTGTCATCCCCTGAACATCCTTATCACTGTGGTCCAGTCTTCCCCATCTGTACTGTGGTGATAAGTGTTCAGCTTGTACTGGGGAATAAATAGAGCACGTAGACCTGGCTGGGACAGGGGGCAACACCTCCCCAGTGCCCTCACCCTAAATCCATAGCTGCTGCAGTCTCCTGCTTGGTACCAGCAGTGACTGGGAGCTACCTCTCTTCAGAGCCAGCAGTACTATCCTGCTTCTGAGGATTTCAGACATGCCTGATTCTTAGTTAAAAGAAAATGCAAGTGCAAATGAGGCCATTAGTTGAGGAAAATCACCTTTTTGGTGCAACAGAGGAAGGCTTTAGGAAGCTGAGCTGAGGAAGGTCCATGCTGTGGAAGGCCTCTCTTGGCAGCAGGTTGGGGAAGGAGGTTCCTGCCCTCTGCTCTGCATTTCTGGAGAGAGACACTCAAGTGTACTTAAAGGGAAGTTTAGCAAAGCTGTTAAAAAAAATAATTATCTCAGATAGGATCAAGAGAGCGTGGAAATACCTGTGGCTCCTACAGTCCTCAGTAACAGATGAGTCATGGAAATGTCAAATAACCTTTCAAAAGTCTGGGGCAGGCTACTGGGCTTGGGCCTGCCCCTTGGACAAGCTGCATGCCTCTAAAATGGGTAAATTATCTCCTTATTCTGCAGAGGTGTTCTGGGGAGTGCTTGCAAATTAATTTGATGGAACATGCTGTAGGAATGTGAAGTATTAAAACAATTCCTATTTAATGTATTGCTTGTCTCATGTCACAACATAAATACTGCATCTGTTCCAAACAAGTGTGGCAGGTGCTAGTTTCAGTGCTTCCTACCACGTGCTTTGTGCTGCTGCTGTGGACTTCTTCCAGTGTCTTGCAAATCATCTGCACCAAGAGATGAGCAGCTGGGTAGCTTGAGGCTGTGAGGAGCTTTAGGAGCACTGGGGGGTTGCAGGAAGGGTTGGCCTGGTTCTGACAAACACAGTGGTCTCTGTGGCCATCCAACCCTCCTACTATCAAAGGCAAGATCCTGAGAGGCCCTGGTGGTGTCTGCTCTGCTGGGGCAGTGGTGGTAGTGGCTGGATGAAAAGTGTTCTTGCTGTCTAGCATGGAGCTGGGGAGTCTGGACCCAGTGATTTATCCTCCCTAAGGAGCTGAAGGACAGGTAACCTGCTTTCAGATCCAGCTAGAGGAGGATTGACAGGACCATGCTCACACTAGTTTGTTTCTCTTTAAACTGCCTTGGCAGTTCCTTGCTCTTCAGATTCTGGGTGTTTTCTCTGCACTGTTGAATGCATCTCAGTGCTGTTTGGTTTGATGCCCCAAGTGAGTCAGATGACCACAGACAGGTGGTGTGCCAGTGGCATACGTGACGTTTGGTGTAGCTGTGTGACAAACTGGGACCCATCTGCTCACCTTGGCTGGGCCAGAGTAACCAGCAGTGGGACTGCTCTGGTTGTCCTGGGCCTCTGTGATGCTCCCATGGCCCTGGGAGGAAGAGGAGGCCAGGGCTGGGTGGGGAAGAAGGCAGAGGGTGCTGTGTGGGGTGGTGCCTGTAAGGCTGAGCCACTTGCAGCCGGTTCCATGTAAACCCTTGGGTTTGGGGCTCCCATTGCCAGTAGGATGGATGTCCCTGATGGGATGAAGCTCACCCCAAAGTGTTCCTCATGTGTTTTTTGTTTGTTCCTCTCTGCTTGGAGCAAAGGTAATGGCTCAGCCCAAGTCTGTTCTCTCCTCCTGGAGGAACAATGGTCCTGTGAGGCTGCTGCCAGCTCCTCTACTCCAGCACAGTGCCAGGCTGGCTTCCTGACCTCCAACAGGCCATTTGGAGTTACCTTTGCTATTTCCCTGGCTTTATCTGTGAGGAGGGATGAGCTTTGCTGCTTGTACGTTCAGTCAGGGTTTTCAAATGAGATTAAAAGTCATCAGCTCTCTGTGATCTGTTGGACAAGGGGTTTCTTGTTCCCCATCTGCTGTCAGCCAGTCATTTTCTGTTTGTAACCTCCTAATAGGCAGGAAATGAAGTGCAGTAGCTCATAGTTCCTCTGTGCCATTTCATTGCTAGAGAACAAAACATAGAGGAAATAGAATAATTTGGGAGGAAGATGAAACCTATTCAAGAAAGTAACTGGGTTTTTTTTTTATTATTATTTAACTTCAGGTTCTACATTGAAAGCATTTCCTTTCTCAAGGACAAAACGACAGTAGAGCTGTTCTTTCTGAATGCCAAGTCCTGTGTGCACCAGGTAAGGCTCAGTGTCTTCTGGAGCTCCTTGTTTTCCATCTCCCTTCTATTGCTCCTCCACGATCCTGCAAACTGGTGAGGATCTGTCTCTGATTTCTAAAGCTTATTGAAGTGTTAAGATCTCAACATGCTTACTCTCCTCCTCCATGTAAATGCTGCTGCTTCAAGCAAACGGATGAAGTTGATGATGTTTTCCTGGTCTTGTGTTTGCAGCCCTGCTGTGTGCTCACTGCACTAGAAAAAGTCTGAAATACTCAAAAGCTTTTCAGTCATTTGAGCTCTGGGTTGTAACTTTGCAGGTAGACTGTCTGTGGCATATCCTTCTGTATGCTGTGTAGCAAACACTCCAGATAAGCCCCTCTTCACTGATCTCAAGTCAAACTTGTCTCAAGAAGACCTGTGAGCAAGGTCCTGGGCTGTGAACTTGGTTCTTAGTCCCCTAGTTTCCTGGTTTAATTAAATAGTAAAGTAATAAATCCTATAAGCTAGCAATCAAAGCTAGTGATTAAAAGACTTCCTCTATTTTTTCTGGTTAAGAAGCTTCCTCTGTTTTCTAAAAGCATTCAGATTGTTAAAATATCATGAAATCACTTTTAAAAAATTATATGGTAGCCAAAATCTTAAAAAATAAGGCTGATCTGCTGCAGGTACATCTTGGTTTGGAAAAGGAGTGGTGTGGCAGCCACCTTTGCTATGCCCTAATAACTAGAGGTGCAATAGCAGCTGCAGTTCAATGAACTTTAGCATTGCCTGATGCTTCTGGGATTTTTCCACAGTTAATGTCAAACTGGGGCATCTGGTGGGTTTTTTTTATTCATGGTTCAATCAGTCTAAGAGGGTCACTCAGTTTTTACCACACTTTCTTGGAAAACAATCCTCTATCAGTCAGTGGTGGAGCTCAGTGTAGCTGGTCAAAGTTTTCACCTTTACTATGTCATAGTATAGAGGATTCTTATGCAGTGTCCAGCATTCCTTATTTTATGGTGGGATCAGAAACCTGATGTGAAAGTGATTAATGGCAAAATTGTGACTGTGCTTTGTATGGAAACTGCTTTCTGGACGAGTGGAGGAAATTTGGGCCTTTTTACAACGTACTAAAGTTGTAAAGATGTTTGAAGAACTTGAGGCCCCACTAGTTGTGATTAATAAAAAGCAAATCTCCATTTGGCATATCTGCCATTGGAAATGAAAGGTCTTGGCAACTTGTAGTCGTCCTTTCAGGGAAAAGCAAAGCACTTTAAATGGAAAGCACAAATAATTTCAGAATAGGAACATGAGGCTGGTTTTAGGATGGAATGTGAAAAATGCCACTGCTGTTGAAACAAATGCTGTCAACATCAAAACATTTAGTGCAAACCTATGCTAATGTATAGGCAGAAAGCAGATGAAGAGAGACACATGAAAACCCTTCCCTCACTGATCCTAGACATGCATGTCATCAAATCAATAAGGAGTCACTTGGGCTTGGATAGATATTATTCAAGCAGCATAAATTCATGTTACTGGAATAAAATGCTGGTGGCACGTGAAGCAGTGACGGTGCAGTGCTGCAGTGGACAGACTGTGCCCCATCCAGGGGAGCTCAGGGCTTTGGGAGCTGGGAGAGGTGTGAATGAAAGCTGGTTTGTGTATTTTCCCCATGGTTTTTGAGGTGTGTGCTCTAATTGGTAGCAACCCAAAGAGCCAGCTTCCCTGTTCCTGGGAGGAGAACTGCCAGAAGCAGAGCAGGTTTTCTCTGGTGTCCAGTTTCTGTGGGCAGTGGAGGGGTGAGCAGCATCCTGCCCTCTCCGCGGGCAGCGCCGGGCGAGTTGGCAAGGAAAGAGAGCCAGGATGCCCTGCCCTGCCTTTAACCTTCAAATTAGGTCTTTTAAAGAATACTTTGTCCTACTTGACAAACTTAGAGTCAGCCTCCAGGTTTCAAGTAGTGCGTGAAGTGCACAGAGGAACAATTCCCCTGTTTAAGCCCAGGGGAGGTGGACAGGAGGATGCACCAAGGTGCCCCAGGTGCCCTCGCTGCCCTGGCACTGCCAGCTCCCTCGTGCTGTGGGGCAGGAGGCTCAGGCTGCACGAGGAGCTGTGGTGGCTGCTGAACGTGAGCAGATCCCCACCTCTGGTCAGGCAAGTGGCTGATGCTCCCTGATGACAGCGAGGAATGTTCCCTGGCATTTCTCAGTTGTTAATCCTGCTCCAGGAGGTTCCACCTGCCTCAGCTCAGCTTTTCTTTATTTCCTCCCCCCTTCTCCTTTCCTTGCTGCATTCATAGAGTGAGGACACCCCAGGGTCTCAAAAAGCATCAACCCACACCCAGCTCGTGTGCTTGGGGGGTGCTCCTCCATGCACAGGGTGTGCTGGAGGATGCCCTACAGGGGCCATATCCTGACCTGGATCTTGGCACAAAGCTGCTGCTCTGTGTGGGCCAGGAATGCCACTCAG
>NW_008631977.1:29904-38871 GCF_000691845.1 Merops nubicus
CAATACCTGGGGTACAAGAAGACCTGTGTGGATAGGATTGCTTAAAAACCAGTCGTGCCTTTTGCTTTCACAAAGCTGTTCTCCCAGTACTTTGCTCCCCATAGGGAAGAGTAGTGCATGAAGTGCACACTTCCACACACTGCACAGATTTCACACACTTTCAGTGTGTGAAAAGCTCAAATCCAGGCTGGTGCAAAGGCCTGAAGCTTGAAGGAGTTTGTGCAGTTCTGAGGTTCCCGAGTGCTGTTGTGTGCTGATGGCACAGCAGTGGAGGTACCTGTGCTTCCATGGCTTAGGTGCTTTCAAGAAAATGCTCCTCTCATGACCAGAGAGTGAGGGGGAGACGCTGCCCTGTGTGCAAGACAGTGCATGTTGGGGCTCCTGCCCACACGTAGGATGCACTGTGAGAGCCAGCTGAAGGCTCTGCTGAAGCTTTGTGCCAGCCCCTGCTCTGGAGGGTGTTTATCCGTGGCTCATGAGGTTCAGAGGCTGCATCAGAAATGTATTTACAGGATTCTGAGAGATCTGCAGGTGATCCTGTGTGTGAAATCCTCTAAGTGGCTGTAGGTAATGTAAGAGAACAGTATCTCCCAAAGAGAATCTGGCATCTCCAGGTCTAGGCTGGAGCTGCTGGACAGTGTGTGTTGGCTGCCTTGCCCCAGAGGACCCCAGAGAGATTTCCTCATAGCTGAATAAAAATTCACAGTAAATCATATAGCATAAGAAATATATTATTAGTTACATACCAATTACAAAATATAAGTCCTGAATAATAAATAATGGAGTAAAAACCTGCATAAAAGTTCTGAAAAGAGCAAGGGCTGGCTTGGTGCTCTGAGGTGAATAGCCACGATGCTGCTCTTCACCTTTCAACTCCACACTCCTCCTTGCAAATCTTTCTGCAAACAGGGTACCACTTCCCTCTGCCAAGGTTTGGAGGAATATGGAGCTTGTGCATTTTGCAATTTCTGTGGGCATTTTGGCAAGGGAGAGAGACAAGACAGACAATAAAAACTCAGCTGCCAAAAATGTATTTCTTCTCCCCACCCACTGCCCCACTTCTGTGCTCTTCTACACAAAGCTCCTTTGTGCTTCTGAGACCTTTGCTGCCCCATGCCAGCTTTGTGCATCCTCCAGGATCTGTGGTGTTCTGAGCAGTCCCTGTGAGCACTGGGGAGCTGGGGGAGACCCATTTGCCCAAAGCACTGGAGGGATGAGACCTCCCTCTTACTTTTGCAAATCACATTTTGGCAGCATTACAGTTCTGCACCTAGAGCAAATAACTGCTGTGCACTGAGCACAGGGCATCTGTGGCTGCTACTTTCTACTGCACCACCAGCATCTCCCCTCACCCACCAGCATCTCCCCTCACCCACCAGCATCTCCCTTTTGCCTGGTGCAACATACTGCTGCTTCATGTGCCTGGAGGATGAATTTCCTCTGCTGGGTTTGCCAACATGAGCCATTCAGTGTTTGCTGACCTTGCCCTCCCTGCATTTTTTTACCTGGTCTGATGCCACAGTCCTCAGGCCCTCTCAGTCCTGTCTCCTACTCTCCAGCATCCATGCTCTTTGGGTTGGAGCTTGGAGAACCCTTATCCACTGCCAGGAACAGCTTGGGCCACTGAGCAGGAGATGAGAGGTGGTAAAGCTTACAACTCCAGGTCTATGGAAGGGCCTCCCAGTGACTTAGCTTGAAAGCTCATTTATCCACGTGGGTTTTGGGAGAATGGAAAGGCTGGAAGGATGCTTGATGTATGTCTGGGCTCTGTTTTCTTACGTGCCTCTCTTCTTTAAGGCTTTGAGAACTGTGTGAAAACCTTCAGTGGTGACAACTTCAATTTAAAAGCTTTCTCTCCTGTCATTGACTTCAAGAAGCTAGGTTTAAATTTATACCTATCTCTGAAATCTACTCTACAGCTGGAATTTAAAATAGTGACAGCCTAGCCCTTGGCTGCAGGTGAAATGGGTATCTCAGGATTGATGTGCTTGCAGAGGGTAGGGGAGTTCTGCAATGTGTCCAGGGTGTTATTACACAGCCCATGACCATCACTGGGATACTTTTAAGGAGGTGGGTCAGAAATGATCACGCACATGTTGATGATAAATTTGGAAGATAAATTACTCTTCTTTTAAAACAGCCAAGTTTGGAAAAATAACACCCTACTTGGCTAGCCAAGCACTGTCAAGTTTATTATGCATTAGAGCTAACCTCCATATAACTGCAGCCATAGGGTTGACTCTCTGCCAGTCCTTAAAATACGTTCTGTAAACTAAGATCTTGGTCAAGTTGGCTGTGTTCCCCTTTTCCTCTCTATATTTGGCTGTTGGGGGGTGGTGGTGGTGGTATTTAATTTCCCATTTGTTTCAAGGACTTGTAAGAATTGCTTTTAAAAAAAAAAGTTAAAGGAAATTGAAGTTTTCAGAGGAGTCTGTAACCATGATAGCTTCATGAACTGCAACGCTTGTGAGCACTTGGCAGCCTGAAGAGCAGTTCTTACCAAGAAGAGCTGTTGAAACAGACCCCTGGTGTGAGCATGAAGCCTGGTTGGCTTCCAGCTTGTGGAGAGCAAAGTAGTTGTATATCAGAGAGCTCTCGAAAGTTTTATGACAGATATTTCCTAATTCTCTCTCATCTCGAGGGAGAGGGGAGTGTGCCCATGCAGCCTCCTAACACAGTATTGGCTGCTCCTAGCCAAGGTATTAAAATCCACTCTGTCCTTTACCTGTATTTGCTCTTCTGCTCCTGAGGAGGGCAGTTGTAAAGCCCACGAACAAGGATCAGCAGGACCAGTTGGCCCTGTGTACCTTCAGGGCTGGTGGCAGCCACCTCCACGGTCCAACCCCCCCCCAGCAGCATGTCAGCAGATGAGAAGGATGGAGAATGGGTTTGCCTGTGACCAAAATGTGATAAAGCCCAGGACAAGGATCAGCAGGACCTGTTGGCCTTGTCTACCTCCAGGGCTGTTGACCTTCCATGGCTGGTGGCAGCCACCTCCACGGTGCAACCCCCCCAGCAGCATGTCAGCAGATGAGAAGGATGGAGAATGGGTTTGCCTGTGACCAAAATGTGACAGCAGGAGGAGACATACTGTCCATGCTGATGTAAACTGTCAGATCTTCATCCCCACACCCCTCCCTTGATACCCCATGAGACCTCACATGAGAATGTTCCTGGTGGCTTGGGGAGGGAGTTTGCCATGGTGTGGGTATAGCCAAGGGACTCCACAGAGCACCTCAGAGAGCAGTTGAGGTTGGTCCAAGGCTGCCTGCTGTAAAGGGGGATGGTGCCCCATGGACCTGTTGAGGCTTTGCTGGGTTGTGTCCCAGCTGGGCTGGCCCATTAAATATGAAGATTCAGTTGGTTTGCAGCCAGAGTTTCATACCTCACACCTCTTGACGTCGTCACCTCCTCCTGGGTCTAACTACCAGCATTAATTGCAATGGAGAGTTTTGCACCTTTGATCTCCTGGTTGCAGGATAAGATGCTGTGACAGCTCAGCCTGTTCTGTTGTAGGTGTGTTGGGCATCTCACCATGGTGCTGGGGTAGGAGAGTGAAAGGCTGTGATTATATATTAAGTCTAATGACACTTCCCATATACCTGGCTTGCAAATGGGGAAGCCTTGATGTCCTTCCCCATCTTCTGCTTTTATATTAATGAAAAAAAAGGCAGCACTAGATGTGCTCCTGTTGTACTGAACTGTGTACTGAACCTCAGTACAGGAAAGACATTGAGGGTCTGGGGCATGTTCAAGGAAGCTGCTGAAGGGTCTAGAGCACAAACCTTACAGGGAGTGGCTGAGGGAACTGGAGTTGTTTAGCCTGGAGACAAGGAGGCTGAGGGGAGACCTTCCCACCCTCTACAACTACCTGAAAGGAGGCTGTAATGAGGTGTTAGTTGGTCTCTTCTTCCAAGTAACAAGTGATAAGACAAGAGGAGATGGCCTCAAGTTGCCCCAGGGGAGGTTTAGGTTGGATATTAAGAAAAACTTCTTCACCAAAAGGGTCATCAAGTATTAAAACAGGCTGCCAAGGGAGGTGGTGGAGTCACCATCCCTGAAGTAATTCAAAAGACACGCTAGAGACATGGTGTAGTGGTGACCAAGCAGTGCTGTGTTAATGGTTAGACTTGATGTTAAAGGTCTTTTCCACCCAAAACAGTTCTATGATTCTGCATCCCCTGCTAGTGTAGTGCTTTACTTTCCCTCCCTAACGTGCTGGAATTTGAAGTAGTGACCCTCACTTTGCTTGTGCTATTTCTCAGCCTGGTGTTTGTCTTTGGGAGACTGGTCCCAGCTGAGGTGCTCAGTGAAGTTTGGAGCTTCTGATGCAGCAGGGAGTGGGATGGGGTGTTCAGTGCCTCCCAGGGCAGCAGGTGACACCACTGGCATTGGGACACAGGTGTGAAGGCAGGTAGGCAGGACGGGTGCTTGGAAGTGGAAGGGTTATTAATTGCTGCCAGTGTAATTACCCAGCACAGCCACGCCGACAGAGCCAGTTGTGGAATTTGCCTGACCTAGTTCCTCCTGCCCTGCTCAGCTCCTGTCGTGTAACTGGTTGTGGCCAACAACCCCTCCCCAGCCCACCCTAGGAGCTCGGGCTGCCTTGTGCAGCCTCTGCTCCCAAAAAAGCCTTTGACACTGAGAGCTGCTGGGCTTTCTGCACTGCTGGGACCTGCCTTGGCCTCCTCTGGCTGTCAGGACACGTCGTGGGGATGCCAGATTCCTTGTGGGAAGTTGCAGTGGTGCTGGGTAAGGGCATGGGCGCTGGCATT
Source organism: Merops nubicus (assembly GCF_000691845.1). Taxonomy (NCBI): domain Eukaryota; kingdom Metazoa; phylum Chordata; class Aves; order Coraciiformes; family Meropidae; genus Merops; species Merops nubicus. The sequence continues at coordinate 34,680 of NW_008631977.1, forward strand.
GCTTTGTTCACTTGTGCTGGGTCCACACCCAACTAATTGCCTGCCTTGGTTTGAACACCTCGTTGGAGAGGTGTTGTTGTTTGGGTCCTTTCTTTCCCTCTGTCTAATTGCACCCTTCTTTCTCTCAGCTTTTTTTAAGCACCTTTCAGTAATCATGGGTAATTATATTCAAAATTGTGGATGTCTTGAGGCTATTCAATTATAGTGTGTGTATTTGGGGGCTTCTTTGGTTAATATACATTTTTAAAGGGGTTGGTTTGAGGGAAGAGGTGTGTTAGCATCTCAATTCTCAAATCTTCAGCTGAAATGTTTTCTTGTTGTTAGTGTTTGACCTCTGGGGGTTCCACGTGCTTCAAAGGAACCACATCAGATTTTGTGTCTCAGTCTGGCTGTAAAGAGTTAAACATGACAGTTCCTGTGTTGCTTATGTTTTTTAATCTGCTTTAATCTGAGTTTACAGTCTAAAGATTTGCTTAGCACAGTTAATGCTCATCTGACTATTTTCATTTTTGATCTGTGTTTTCATCAGGATTTCAGACTTGTATCTCTACGACAGTAAATTCTAGTGTTGTTGCTGTGTCTAATGAGGGTTCACTGCTCTATTCATGGCCAAGTTTGTGATTTTTATCACACTCATAAGTCTGTCTGTGCAGCAAAAGGCAGGCTCCTGTCTGAACCAGGAGCTGAATCCTGCCCATGGGCACTGAAAGCAGGAGTTGTTCTTCACTAGCTGCTGGAGATGGTGACCTGTTCCTGCTCTCCAATAAATGCTACACAGTTTGGACATCTGCTACCACCTTTTATTATTCTGATGTTTGTCAGCAGGACAAAAGCCAGCACCTGAATCTGCAGGACCAGTGGCCTTTTGGAGAGCTACACAAGGGGCTGAATCTGGCTGGTTAAAGTGATTGGTCCCTGTACAAACGAATTGAACAATACCAGTTTCATCCCCTCCCTGGAGCTGCCCCACTTGTCTGTTTAAACTGATTTACATTTAAAATGTAGAAGAGTCAGATTCCATTATCTGAATTATACCCATCTACTTAACCTCTCCCTAGTGACCTTGTTCCCACCTGGGATAAATCCAGGAAAAGTGTCCATCTTCATCTTCAACACATGGTCATGGGAGCACTTGCTGCCCTGACTGCCAGGGTCCCCCCCTCCGTCTGCTTGCTGAAGTCTCTGCTTAAATTACCCTGGTGATGGCAGGCATTACAAATGAATCTCCTTATAGCTATTTTCTCCATTTCTTTTTCAAATTTGACCTTGCTGTTAATGCAGTGCTAAAAAAGAGCCGTCCATCTGCCAGCCTCAGGGCCAGAAAGATGGGTATAAAAATCCAAGTCTTGCCTGAGGGGGAAGAGTTGTGGTCCTGCACTCCTGTCTGAGTGACACATCTTGCTATATGGATTTGTGTTGAGCCAAGGGCTGTCCAACTCCTTGACAGCCCAGGCCTGGATTACATTATAGCAATGGCCAATTGGGGAACCAGATGGTAAATAATGTTATATTATGATGGAAAATCATTCTGGGCTCAGAGGGAATTGTCCAAGAGACTGTCACTTGTGTAGCATTAGTCTGTTAGATAAAGGCTGAGCTGGGCTTTGGCGTCCCTTGCTTCAAATCCTCACTCTGCTACTTAGCTACCATGTGACCTCAGCCCCTTTGCCTCACTGCATCTCTGCTCCTTGACTTTTAGCCCCTTTAAAGGGTAGGGCTTCTCCTGATTGCTCCTTGGGTGGTTTTTGGTTTTTTTTTGGTGCAGAGCCTCCCTCTGAGGAGCCCCAGTCTCCTGCCACCATTATTGTATGGCGATATGTGATAATAATTAGGGCTGGTCCACCCTGTTCTGAGGCTCGCAACAGCCAGAGAGTTGTGGTGGCAACCCTGCTCCTGGGGTGTCCAGTTTGTCCCCTGTGCTCTGGTCAAGACATCTTCAGTGTCTTGGCTGAGAGAGGTCAGGTTAGGGAGGACCTTCTTACCTGTTCACTCCTCAATACAACTTCTAAGCAAACGTGTCCGAAACTGAAGGCATCAGCACAGGACAACCCTCACTATGAAAGCAAAGACTGAAACTCATCACCTGGAGAAGTCAATGCCCCTGCAGCCTGTTTGGCTTCCTAAAACCCTAAATGAAGTGGTTTGTGGGATCACTTTTAACATTTGTGGCAATGCCTTAGCAGCCTAATAAAGTGACCAGAGTTTCTTAGCACTTGTATTTAGCACCAAGTAAATAAACATGGAAGAGCAGCCTGGTGATTGCTATTGCTAATTAGTTAATGGTTGTGAGGTGCTTTGAAGATGAAAAGTGGTGAGGTGCTTGGTTATTAAGTCCCAAACACCCCATAATGCCAACAGCAGCTATTGTTATGGGTCAGCAGAGACTTGCTGCTGCAGTGCTCACGAGTGCTCAGTTTTTCTTGGAGCCAGCAATAAAGAGAAGGGGGCCTTTGATGTGAGAGTTGCATTTGGATTGTTAAATCTCGAGGAGTTTCTTGTATGCTCAAAAGGTGATGAGCTGCATGGAGCTGATTCTGCCTCGGGGCAGGGAGATGGTCTCCACGATGAGCTTTTAAGGTCCCTTCTGGCCCTGTTTTCCCAGATTTTGTGGTGCAGGGACAGCTTTGGTGAACCAGAGCCCGTCTTTCCTGCTGAGCAGAGGTTCCTTGCAATGGCATTTTCTCATGTCTGGGCTCCCTGCCTTTTGGTGCAGGAGAGCTCAGTGCTGGGATGACCTGGTCTCCCATCATCCTTCCACAGTCACAGTTGGCCTTAGAGGCTGTTTGAGCAGATGCAGTTGAAGCATAAAACAAGGCAGCTCAGATGTGCATGACAAAGACTAACCTGATACAGACCTGGAAGTAACAAAGTGCCTTAAAATTGCACCTCTGTGAAGAGTTTCTGGGCTGCAATCCTTGGCTTCCCTCTTAGGCACCAACATGAAAGAGATCTGAAGGAAAGATGAACTTGAAACTTTTTTTTTCTTTCTTTCTCCTAACTTGTGATGTGCCTCTCCTCTTCTTCTAATAAAATATGTCTGGGAATGCTTTGGAGGCTACTTCTGCATAGCTGTTGCCACACCTGTTGGGAAGGGGAAATTCCTCCTGGTGTGCCGGTGTGGAGCAGCCTGGGGGAGCGCTGCTGCTGGAATCTTTTACTGACAAAGCTGGCAAAAAGACTTCCTTGCCATGAAAATTGAATTATTTGTTTGTTGGCTTTTGAATTTGGTCTCTGTGGGCCAGACCTGCAGCTGTGGTAAATTAGCTGAGCTCCAGATGTGTCCTATATATTTTGAGATGTCATTTCCCTGTATCTGTATGTAATTCTGTTGATCTTCCTGCTACTCTGGTTTGGGCACTACTTCAGCTTTCAGGGTGCTTTGTCTTCCTCATTCAGCTAACAGGTCCTGAGGGGAGAGGATGTGTTTCTCTCAGTGGCAGGAGACAGGCATTGTGTCCCTTAGCTTCACTGGCAGAAGAGGAATTTAAAAAAAATAAATCTCTGTATCCATGGGCTGGTTCATGGGCTCAGTTTTGTCCTTTAATACTTTGCAGGGTGCAGGAGGTATAAGGGATAGCTTTGACAACAGAGTCCAAATGTTTGTACCTCCATTACTCTTCCCATGGTTCTGCTGGTCACAGTATAGAACCCAGACCAGGGTTTGTGCTCTTAAGATGGTAACTTTGAAAGATTGTGCTTAAGCGTACAAGCAGTGAGGTTTTGGTGTTTTGGGATTTATCAGTGACTCTGAAGTCACGGAGTGCATAGTGCTGACAGGGCTGGTTTTGGAGTTGTTTTAGGACACAGATTTTGAGTGTGGGGTCCATGCAGCTGTTTGGAGCATTACAACTCCCATGTACTTGCAGGAGCTGGAAGGTGGAAGATCCAGAGGGTGCGGGGCAAAGGAACCTTAGTTTATCTCTTGCTCGTGATCAGTAATAATTATCTAGCATCAGGGGTGTGGGTGCCAGCATTACAAGAAGGATCTGGGGTCCGTGCCCTGAGGAGGGGGTGATCTTTAAGTCATACAAGGACCCCTGATTCAGCCTTGCCTCCCTGCTCCACGGCAGGTTTTTTGGGCTGGTTTCTGCAGCGTGCGGCACAACGCGCGGCCCCAGGAGCGCGGGGCAGGAAGATAAAGACTTGTAAAGAAAACACGCGCGGGGGAGGAGGAGGAGGAGGAGAAGGGCTG
>NW_008631978.1:0-8009 GCF_000691845.1 Merops nubicus
GCTACGTCTGCGGCACCCTCCTCCAGCACCAGGGCACCTGCACCATGTACATGTACTCAGATTAAAAATGCTGCAGAAAGGTGATGCAGAAAGCCACCCTATACGTTTCACTTTCCAATTAATTATCTTCTTGTTTGACTTCACTGTTACTGTCACCTGCTGTCCTTTCCCTTTGACAAGTCCCCTTCTACCCTGGGGCGCCAGGGAGGGGGCAGCAAGAGCATAGAGAGCCGTCAGAGCAATGGTGTCATGCTTGCTGCTATCACAGAAACAAATATCTGCAGCTTTCCTCATCTGCCTATTCACAGTGTAAGATTTTCCCAAGCTATGCAAAAATGTAGCATTAGGCTCTCTGTTCAGGAATTAAATGCTTGACAAAATAGATCAAACCATTTTTACTCGGCTTGGATTGATGATACTGCATTTTTGGCTGTCCCTTGCTGACCATTCCTCTGCTCCTCTCCGTGGCAGGCAGAGGAGGTGGAGGAGGAGGCCTCTTGCTGCCCTCTGCTCCCCTCTGTGCAAATGCACCTGCTGCTTCTGCCAGCACGGGGCTGGGAAGGACCAGTAGACATCAGAAGGAATAAGGTGACCCTAGGGGCGGTGGGGGCCCCCTTTTGCTGCTCCTTCCAGTTTTTGGAAGGTTTTAAATCACCGCCACAGTTCACTGCAGAGTCACGCTCGCTATCTCACTGGCTGATCTGGAGCAGCTCATGTGAGCCACTCCTCTGGCATATAACCTCGCTTGCACAACTCCATATTAAGACTATTAATACACTTTGCTTGTGTGAGCAACCTTTGTTGCAGCAATGTAACACGTAGCTCAGTCACATAATGTTAACAAAGAGAACTGGAGCAGACACGTAGGCCCCAATCCTGGAAATATTTATAGTTAGGCTTAACTTCTAGCATCTTGCTAACCCCTCGAGTGTTTGCAGGATTGGAACAATAAAATGTTGGCTAAAATATTCTGTTTACAAATTACATCAAGAGGAAGCATGTGGCTTATACAAGTAATGGAGTTTTTAAAACAGAACACCCTTCTGTCCATCCTCTGTGTCAGTTTGTACCATAGGCACTTTAAGAGAGTGTGGCAAGAATAAACAGATACTAGTAAACCAATACCTGGGTTGTATTTTCACTCTTGTTACCAGTAGGTCTTCTGGAAAAACATCATTACACCAAAAAGCCAATCAACAAAACTTTCTCTTTTAGCTTCCATTTATCATTTCTAAATTTCTCCTCTTGCCTTTAATATGCAAAGCCTTTGCTGGCATGGTGCAGACAAGCTCTCTGATTTCCAGTGGGCACAAAGTTAAGCACGTGAACACATTTTTCCAAGAGGTACTTGGGACTCTGTTGTTGTGCTGCCTTCACTATGCCACCAACTCTTTTTTTGCATAGCATGGCACAAGTTACGTTATTGTTTTGGCTGAACAAAAAAATGAAATTGGGGAGCATTCATGAAACCTCTTCATCCAGTCTTATTTCCATGAGTGTCACAAGAAAGTCACAGCGTATGTGACTGAATGGTTCAGATTTCCAAATGCATGCTTTGAAGTTAAAAGGTATACTTAAGGCAAAAGTAGAGGTTTGGGTATATGGTTAAGGTTGATCAAGGAAAAAAATCACAGGTTCTGCAATGTCTTGAGCCTTCTAGGAATATGTATGCCTAAGAAAGCGGGAAGGGCTAGCATAGTCATGGGGAAAACTTTTCCTGATGTTACGGCAGATACCAGTTAATCTCAGTATTTTTGACTCGTTTTCTTATTACTGAGTTCCACCTTCTGTTTATTTAGAGGATGGTAAGTTTAAATTCAAAATGTGTATCAATACATGAATGAAATATTGCAGACAGAAAAATGCATCATAGTTTCTCATGGAATATATATATTTTTTTTTTGCCAGAACAGTTAGTTTTATTGCCTGCACAAACTCAGCCATCATTTCTGGTCGTAAGCGGGGCCTAACCAGAAGGCAGGCGTCACGTGCCCTTACGCCGGCCATGCCTTCTGCTGTTGTGAAAGAGGCCTGGCTCTAGTGCCTGCTTTGGCTGCTGGCTCCCGAGGATCCGCGGGGAGTACAGCTGAGGCAAGCCCAAATTCTTTGGGTTGCAGTCGCCTCTGCCTGCCTCAGCTGCACGCCGAAGCCTGGGCAGAAGGACATCTGTGTGCCCCTTGTGACGCGCAAGTGGGTGAAGAGGTGCGCGAGCGTCCTCCAGCTGCCTGTGGCCGATCCAGGCTGTTTTGGGGTCGGTAGAGCTGCTGCCGGGAGCCATGTGGCCACTGATGGATGGGCTGCTCTGCAGTGGTGTGTTGGCAAGAGCAGGGCAGCACTGGGCCGGTCCAGGGGCAGCCTGGGAGAATTCCATGGGTTGTAGTGAGGGACATGGACTGGAGCAGGCTTTCTGGGCTTCTGAGACTGACATCCTAAGGGGAAACGTGGTCTGGTTACATATTATGTGGCTTCAAAGGCATAGATGAAAGCAGCTAGGGAAGGTGCCTCCCTGACACCTCCAAGGTCCCCTAGGAGGGCTCCCTCTGAGCCTGGATTTGTTCTTACACTAACAAAGTATAACAGTACAACACCTGATCAGCTGGAAAGAAGAGTATAAGTGTTATTCTGTGCTGCTTCTCTCACCAACATTTTCTTTCTTGATTACTTAAAAATATCACAGTTTATTGCTCAATAGCATTTATGAACTGGGTGTAGTATAAAAATCAGTGCAAATATGCACAACTGTCACATGTCACACACCTTTTAAAACTGAAACAACATGTGGCATTTTAGCAAACAGAGAGGTAAAAAATTTCCACTTTACAAAAAAGCCCCACAAACCCCATACATTTATATAATTCTAGTGATGCCAACTGAGCTATCATTGCTTTATATGGTAAATACATGATCTAAAATAGGTTGTGTGAAGAAATTCTTAATAAGACAAAAAAGTGAAACCAAATTTAACTAAGGGGGCCCTACCAGCTTTATTAATTTGGATTTCAAAGGTCTACAAGAAAAATGTTCTCTTTTTACCTTTTCAAAAGAATTCTAACTAAACAAGCAGAAACAAGCTGAAAACCTATAAACACTCAAGGTATGACATAAGACACGAAAAGCTCAGAAACTCTAAGAAGTGACAGACAACATTACCTCATGCTGTTTGTTCAGGGAGGGCAGAAAAGCAAAAGTCAGTTAAGATGAGGACACCCGCTGCTAAAACTGCCAGCATTTGTTGCTTTATGTTAATCTCTGTAGCCCAAATCCCACAGAATTTTTCACGTATCATCAGGCAGCTGGGCTTGAGCAGAGGTCCATGGACTTCGTGACATTTGAGCATCTCTTCTGCGTTTGAGGGCTTTGATCTGTGTGGCTGGAAGTCTCTTTTTAGCTTCTGTTTACAGCGGCATCCTGGCACACACCCTCCACTTTCTTAGCACAGTGAGATTCTTCTTGACTCCTGCAATTCTGCAAAGAACTATGGAAATAATGTCGTGCGTTATTTTAACTCCCATTAGGTCATTTGATTGTAAAGTTATGATGTGAGGAGTACTAAAAGCTCTAGCTGTGAGCAATATAAGTGACAGTTGTCTACACGCCAGACATTTAATCATTAGTGCCAATGAAAAGAGACCAGATTATTGATGTTGGAGACTGCTGTGTCCATAGCCTATGAGGCCTCTCACAGGTGCAGCTTCATGGTAAGCCCTGCTGTAGGTGCACATGTGTAGACCTACTTTCCAACAGGAGGGATGGAGACAAAGGGCACAATGGCTGTAAAATTGAATTTGATGAATTTCTGAACCAAGTTACCCATATCTATCTCCTACCACAGCAGAGGAAGGGATACACTGATGAAGGAAGTACCTTCCAGAGTCATGTCCCTAAAATGCTATAAACTGTGCATAAATGCCCTGCTTGGGCTTATTTCAACAGCCAAACAAGCTTGTGAGCAGTGCTTGATTATCCAAGAGTAAGGGAATGCAAACCTTCTGACACCTCCAAAAAGCCTCCAACAAGCACTTGGCCTAGGAAGCGATGCCTGGGGAACATTTCCACGCAGAGATAAGTGCAATTGCAGACATCAGCAGTTTGCTGGAGAGGCTGCCTTGTCCAAAATTTTGCAATGTGCGCATATGTCATTTCAAGCATAACAGCTAGCAAAAAAGGATCAGCTGGTGCTCTAGACTCCAAGGCCAAATGCTGTAAGTATCTACAATAAATGCTGCTCCACACATGAGTAATTCCGTTGGCTCTGTCTGTGCTATCTCTGGGACCGTGAGTGAGGGAGCACAGTGTAAACCTTGACCTGCTCTTTGTGGGACTGTGCTGCTGGCAAGAGGATATCCAAAGCCCAGCTACCTCCAAGCCCTGTACTCTCCCTGTCGCACATGAAATTGGGCTTTGCTATGGGTAGCAGCTCGTTTGTCCTGGGGTAGGATGGGATAAGGAGTAGAAAGGCCCCTCATCCCACGAAGGGAAAAGGAAACCATGCTGAAAGCATTACCTACTTCACTACACTGACTTTGTTCTTGCCTAAGATGAAAGCAGCTGACCACTCCCCTTTTCAAAGGGACATTGCCATCTCGTCCTATTTTAGGCCACCTGTGGAGAAGGCAGGGGTTTCTGGCCAGGTTTGGTTGTTAGTTACCATGTGCCAGGTGTCATGGGTGTAGTAGTCCGTGTGCGCTTTTAACTCTATGGCTGCAGTGTAGGTGTTAAGTTGGATTTCTGGATGCTTGGTTGTTGTTTTTTTTTGTTTGTTTGTTTTGACATATGATTTGGTTTTAGAGCTAGCAAGGAATACAGAATAAAGAGAGAATATAAACAATAAGTTTAATGAGTTTACTGTTGGCCTTATGATAGGAGTCAGAAGAAAGAAATTTGGTGATATAGGGTGTAACTGGAATACATAGATAATTATCTTATAAAATAACATGAACATTGGCCCAAGTTGGAAAAAAACTAGTGTTTCTAAATAGGAAAATATTTCGCTGCTGGGGCTTTGGGGATTTATGTGCTAAGAAAGGGCTGGGGAATTCCTTTATGCAGTATGGAAACACTCCCAACAATTCATCCTCACACTGAGTTTCTTTGTCATCTGACTGCTGCCACTCAGCTGCGTAAGATCCTCACTTAACTGTTACTGTGGGGAGGGCTGGAAGCATTCTGATGCTGGAAGAAGCCTGGAATCTCATAATTAAAGACACGTACTTTAAAAGAAAATCACTGAAAAATAATTAAAAATCAGGAAAGGAGACTTGGACTGTTACATAGGTGTCTGCTGCCTATCAAGGTGATCACAGTTATGAACTGAACAGTGTAAGCAGAGGGTGAAATTTGCTTGATTTTAGAAGGGTGCACACATATTCCCATACCACAGAAGTGCCCTAAAGAAACTTGTAGAAACTGCAGCCTCTCTCCTGTGTCAAAGAGCTACTGTAGATGAGGCTCTGCCAACCTATTTTCCCTTAAATTCTGAAAGCAGGCATGAGACTGCTACAGGCACCAAGCAAGAGGCCTAAATGTCTGTTTTCTAACAGAGCTGTCAAGCATATCTGCCTCTGTGGTGTGGCTGCAGCTGCTGCCACCGGCTGCACCTCCTCGCCTTGGTTCACTGGCTCTGCCAGCTTGGTCCCACGGTGGCAGACAGTGTCCCCTCTCCTGCACCCCCGACCTGCACAGCTTGAAACCAGTGCAGCCACCTTCCTCTCTGCCCATTTGTTCTCTAGACAAATCATACACATTATGGAGAGCTGGAATCTAGGATAAAACCCCCAAGGTCTCTAGAAACAAGTTTAGGGAACTAGTAACACATGGCTTCTTAGCCACATGAATGATGGCACACGTGTAATTGATTTGATTAAGCTGCTCTGTAGTATTAGTGCCACCCAAAAGATGGCACTAAACAACCTTAAGTCACACACAAAATTTGCTAATAATACTCAAAGAAGTAGTTTGCTAGCTCAATTCTGTAATTTTGTGTGCCAAAGTAGAGGTCATCTTAGATAATTCTATGTTAGTCCAACAGGAAAGTTGAGGACAACCATTTTATATAAGCAGGTAAACTTTGTACTGTAAATATTACTTTTCTAGACCCACATGAAAGCATTCATATTTTTGTAAACCTGACAATGTGACATTTGGTGAGCAGTGCAAATGTGTTAAAATTGCTCAGGAGTTAGGGACTGCACTTAAAATATTTGTTTCTTTAGAAGCTACCAATGCCATTGCTGTACGTTTGCCTTTGTAAATCTGTGGTTATTGAGCCAAAAGTGCCTTCATTTATGTGAGTGCAAAGTGGAGTCACTCCACCAGTGCCCACAGAGATACATGGAATGACAAGTGTTAGCAAGGGGAAGCTCTGGCCTGTTTTCACTACTTTTTTTAATAGAAAGGGCTGATTATTTTGGTGTTTAACTTAGCTCAGTTGTCTGCAGTGGGAAGAACAAGACACGTTTCTACTAGTTACCTTCCATTTTATGATGGAGTAGTTGAAGGAGGAAGAAGAATCCCTTTTATATTTATAACTTTTGAAAAGTTAGTAATGGGATCTAATTTATAATAAACTCTGAAGATGGGAGTGTTCACAAAAAGTGCTGAAGGAGGAATCCTCACATCCTGGAGGAGCAATTTTTTACTACCATTTCAGTTTCATGATTTTAATCAGATACCGCATGTTAATAATAAACAATACAAATGAAAGAACAACACCTATGCTTAGAGCAGAAATCATTTGGGCACCAGAAGGCATTGAGAGATCTGGTGTTTGATGCCTCCCTTTTATGAGGCTTCTCTTTTGAATGTGGTTGCCTTAAACCTACAGCTGAAGTAGAAGGATGAAAAGAAACTTTCCAGGAACCAGGAGAAGTAGTGGGAGCAGTGGAACCAGGAGTAGTGGCAATTGAGCAGTGTGAAGTCTGCTTGGATAGAAAAACTTCTTTCACCACTTTCTCCAAAGCTTGTCCCCTCGGTGAATCTAGTGTTTTGATCACTTCTGCCTTTCTTACTGCCACAGCCAGCATGGATACATATGGAGTGTTGAGCACTCATGAAATTAAAGGCATTTACATTTAAATCAGCTGTATCAGCTCAGAAAAAGGAGTCAAACATTTGGAGAGGTTTGTGTGGGTTTTTTTTTTCCTTTTTTTTTTTTTTTGATAGCTTGGGTAGGGCATTTGGCTCATATAATAATTAGGTTATAATATGATTCAGTTGCAGCCACTATTTGGTTATAATTGGAAAAAGAAACTTGGATTTTTTTTTTTTATTTTTTCAGCAAATGAGCTGGAGCATGTTGAGGAGAATTTAATGGCACCTGCAGAAAAACTGTGTACAGACATGGAAGTTGCAGCTGCCTTGATTACTTTTATTCACCATGAGGTAAAGAAGCCAAAAAAAGAAGAGATAGTGTATGTATAGCGACGACGAATGGGCGAGGAGCTGGGCTCTCTTTTGTGCTTGTAGCACGGCAAGGAGACCTGCTCACTGAGAGATTGTGCACAATGCAGAGCATTGGAAGCCACCATGTATTTCATGGTTACAGCCTGTTGAAGCTAAAGGCTCACCAGTATTAGACGTGTGATAGGGGCACTGAGCTGTAACAACCAGTACTAATATATAATTCAGTAATTGGCTTTAAAAGCTCTGTAGTAGCACACAATTTTAATAGCGCCTATCAAGGCTGAGTGAAACAAATACTTTTTGCATCCGTCCAAGACCTACATAATCTGAATTTAAACAACTGCATATTAGTAAAGATATCTGCAAATAAGGCAACATAAAAATTGCCTCACTCCACAGGAGTATATTTTGGGTGCGGAGAGGGGAGCAAAGCATTTTTATGACGATCATTGCAATAGGTATAACCTTGACATTCTGAGGGGCCTTGAATTCACTGCAGGTGTTTTCTACACTAAAGAGGATGTGTAGTTTCTTACACAAGCTTAGAGAACTTTGCAAGGAAGTAAGAGCTGGAGGATGCAAGGAGGAGGGATGATAGGGAGGGAAAG
>NW_008631978.1:8040-29982 GCF_000691845.1 Merops nubicus
TACTAATTCTCACAGTGGTAGCTCAGTAAAGAAAAAATGCTGCAGAACAAACCTGCCTTCATCCAGTCAATTTTTGGAAAGAATTATAGTCATTTGGAACTGAGTTTTTACTTGAAAACTCTTTGGAAACAGAATACTGCTCACAAGCACTTTCAGCCCTTTTGAGACCTGGAATGAGATTCATCTCACTCAGCTCCAGACATCTGCACTGTAGCTGTCTACATCTGAACTCTGTGTCCCTTTGTCACTGGAAAGAAATACACATTTGTAATGTGCAATTCATCTAATCTGTTATGGACATCTACTGCAGGGTGAAATGAATAGCATGTGTGAAGTGCCTTTTCTCTCTCTCTTGAATCTAAAAGACACCTATAAAAACTGTTTCAGATGCAGATTTGAAAGTCCATGAGAGGAAACCCCTCCCCAGCATCAAAATATTAATTTTTTTTTTTTTGAAAGACTATGAAACAGCTGTGTCAATTTTATTTATTTAGACTTAAAAAAAAAAAAAAATACCAGTAAGAGGATCACTGTAATACATTCTTGGCAGACAACATGCCACTAGAAAAATTTATGATAGCAGTGTCTGTCTTCATAGACCAACTTGCACAGAAGTTAACTATTGTACCATAAAGTCTGTAGAGCAGTCTGAGGCTGGGGCTGGATTTGTCTAGTCAAAATTGAAACCTTCTCCACTTCTAATAACCTAGACCAGTGGAGAGAAACAAGAGCCTGTGGGGCACCGTCCATCTTATCCTAAGATCAATGGCAAAAGCCACAAGTCGTGGACCTTTCAGGTGCCTACTTTTCTCTGTCGATCAGCAAAGATGTCAGGGTTAACAAATTAAACATGGTTCAAGAGCTGATGTAGGCAGGACCAGGGCTCCTGTCTGCAGTGGAGAACTGCTTCTGTGAATGCAGCCATGAGAGGGGACTTGAATGAGAGAAATAACTGACACTGTCAACCTGATGCTGAAAGCAGCTGTAAACCCTGGTAGAAGAGGAGCAGTTGGTTTTTATCACTAGTTTGGAGCCTAGTTTTGAGCCCACAGTACATTCCTGGCTATGCTTCTGCTCACTGTGTGACTTAAAAGAGGCTAATTATGACTTCTGTATCTTCCAGTTGCTTCAGCTGGGAAACAGGGGAAAGGACACCTTCTGGTGCCTCTTTGTTTGTCACCACTTCATTTGATCTGTGGAAGCATAGGCACATTCTGAAATCTTGCAGCTCAGCTTTACAGTTAAGGGAAACCTGGGGATATTTGATTAGGAATATGTTTTGAATGGTGACACTTTCTTTTAGCTGTCTTAGTTCTGGATCAACCTGGCAAAACTTGTTTGGGAAGAAAATCCAAGCAATGAATCCTTGGAGATACAGGCTTCATTTTATTTTGTGGCATCATACATAGATGCTTTGCTTTTTCTTCTAATTTCTTTTCATTCTCCTGCTGCTGCAACACACACTGGCTCAAATTTGGGAACTGGAGACAAAAGCTGGGAGCAGACATCCTTGTTGTTGTAGAGCCTTCCTTCTTTTTGGAACTACCCTGCAGAAAAGGCTCCTGTAACTCCACCATTAGCCACACAACTCTCACACTAAGAATATGCGTGAGGGGGACACTCGATGACTCCTGCCATTAAGCTAGCCAGTGGGAGGGGATCTTTAAATACTTTGCAGTCCTATGGCAATAACTCTCTAGGTTTGTTGTATTAAAGAAGCTGAATGCCTAATGTAGCTATGTAATACATCACTCGCACAGATGCAGTGAAAATCATTTAGAAGGCAAAATATCTCAGTGAGGTAGGTACTGCATGGGGAAAAAAGGGGGTTTAACCAGTGAAAAGCTACATCACCACAGAATACTAGGGGATGCAGTCCCATTGCTGAGCTTGGAAGCAAAACTGTATAATAATATCCACCTCACAATTTTGGATTGGACCTGTGCCTCTGCTGTTATTTTTCCTTCCCCTCCATTTTTTTTTGTAATCTCAGGCTTCTATACTGTATGTGCTTTGGGGTGCTTACACTGTCTACACTGTGTTTCTGCAATTTGTTTGCAAAATATTTTGTAGACTGAAGCTACTCTGGTGGAAATTATTAATGATCACAGTGCGTGCAATGCCTAATTACTACTGGAATTGCAGCCTTATCTACTCATACGCAGCCAAAAATCTCAAAGTGACTTCTAGCATGATGGTTTTGTTGTATTTTAATAAAACTTCCAATTTCAGTCTGTAAGGGAATTATTGCTTCATAAGTGGCTCTTCATCTCATTGCTATCACGATTCTTGATTAATTTTTTTTTTTTTTTTACATTCTTGTACATCTGTATTCATTTGCTATTCAGGGGCTTGAAAGAACAACACATTAAACTATTTGCTCAAGTGGTCTGTTACAATGTTTTCTCATAATAAGAGAGCATGAAATCATCCAACTATCGGCTGGAGAATGTACTAATTATTTTCTGAGTGGGTAAAAGGTCACAGCCAACAGCACAAGGGAAATGCAAGCAAGCTCCACACAACTGTGCATTGGAATTATGCCTAGAGAGCGAAAATAATATTTATAAATGCGGCCCATAAAAATAATTGTAAAGCATTTCTAAATGCCTGACCATGTTGTCAAACAGGAATGATTTTGTGTCAAGACCAGAAAGGCCTGCTCACAGAAGCAGAGTTTTGGTACTAGCAAAGAATAGTCACATTTTATTTTCAAATTAATAAATTCAAAACCATAAAGCAAACTTTGATCAGCATGCAGGAAACACGCTAGACTTAAGAAATCCTGCCACTGACCTCTATGGTAGAATAAAATTAAGAGTGAAGGGGAAATAACTCATCAATTTTTTTAATTACTATTATGTCAAGACTTTTAAGAGAGTTTGAATCCCAAACGTGCATTCTAAGAAAGGTAAACAATTTTGTTCTGGACAGCCCTAGGGGTAGCTGGCTTTTTCTCCCACCTCTCCATGAGAGGTTTTTTTTTTTTTTTCTTTCTTTTTGTATGTACGTGTAAAAATACAAAGTCATTTGTAAGAAGTTCACTTAATTCCTCACTCTCAGCTCACATTTGTTATAGATTTTGTTTGGCTTCCAATTTGCCAAAAGGAAAGGGAAGAGTGTGCTCCAGCCAGGGAATTCTGCTGTCCACTGAAATATGTGTTTGGATTGAGGAGGGCTTTTTCATGGATGGATTGTGGCTTTTGGCAGCAGAGGTGGCAGGAAGCAGTTGCCATAACTACTATACCATTAAAAAAAAAAAAAAAAAAAAAAAAGACTTTAAGAGACATTTTTGAAACCATGCGTTTATTAACAGTCTTGGTAGAATCAATCAGTTCAATATGATGGGTGATGGGATACTGAGGGTGGTCTCTTGGGTGTGTCCTAAGGATGTGCTTTTGGGGCTATATTCAGGGATTGGCTTCTAAGGTACATAGGGGAGGAAAATATGTAGACAGCCAGAGAACCGAACATAATCTGCCGTGCGTGGGATTTCGGGGCTTGGCTAGAATCACACTGTGGTGTTGAATAGCAGACTGAAATAATAATAACAATAATATATGTTTTTCAAAAACTTTAAGAGTGGGATTTACAAATTCACTGAAATGATTTAGAAACCTGCGTTACATGTTAAGTCAGCACTAAGGACTGCCCTGAGCGTAGACACAATTTGATATTTATCTATGTTCAAGTGACAGGTATTACTCAGATAAAAAGCCCAGATACAGCTGGTTCACACTGAATATTACTGGAGCAGACCCAGGGATGGTTTACACTGGGTCAAACTCAGCTGAAGATTTTTCATCCTCAAAATTACACCACACATTATTGTCACTGGCAAATTGCTTTGGCACTTTTTTTGTGTGCTGTTGGAATCAGAAAACATTACGCAGTGCTAAAATAACCTCTGTCTATTGCCATACGGATACCCACACAGTTTTTGTGGTCCTCTGGCTGCCTTCCTGCGGTGCTTGTGACACGTCCCAGATGACCAAGCTATTTATTTACTCACAGGACTGCTACTGAACCAGTCAGGTGAGTTGGACTCACACCTCTGCTTAAACACTGTCTCCCAAGGAGCCTTTGCAACCCATGGTCATGGTGCACCTGCAGCTGGGAACCTTACTCTGGTCGCACGGAGAGGAGAATTACTCCCTGGTTCCTGTCTCATTCAGCCAGCAGCTTTCTCTTGTGTGACGGCACCCACAGCCCTTGGGGTATTTGTTAATCCAGCTGAAGTCTAAATCCCTTGTCTGTGAGGTACGCTTCCTATGGCATGTTATACTGGCCTGAGCACATGTGTTGAAGAAACTTTCTAGTCTACCTACTAACCCTTTGCTTTAAAAGCGAGTGCTATGTTACAAAGTACATTAGGAATGACTGATTCAGTCCCACCCCTTTGTGAGTTGTATCGTATGTTACAGCTACAATTGCTTCCATGCAAGACTAGGAACCTCCTGGCCTATGTAATTAAATAAAACAACTAAGACTTTTATTTCAAGCTTTCAAAAGGCCTAAAATCATAAATCATTGAAATCGTTTAGGTAGGAAAAGACCTTAAAGATCACCTAGTTCCAACACCGCTGCTATGGGCAGGGACACCTCTCACTATACCAGGTTGCTCAAACTTGGCCTTGAACAAGGATCTGAGGCATCCACAACTTCCCTGGGCAACCTCTTCCAGTGTCCCTTGAGTAAGTGATACACCCATCTGAGCTGTAATCTTCAGTTTCTTTAGTACCAATATCCACATTCTCATAAATAATTTGGCTATGAAGTCGTCAGCTACTACTTCTAATGGAAATCCATATTTATCCTTATAGAATCAAAACTTTTTGTTCCTGCCATTTGTCTGTTAAGTTTAATCTTGTATGAAATGATCCTAAACTGTCTGAGCTCCCTTCTTAGTTAGTTCTTGTCCCTCGCTATATCAAACTGAAAAGTAAAGCATTTTTTCCCTCTGTTGCTACTCCATTCTCTTATTCTAGCTGTTCTGCTTTATATTTTAAAGTTTACCCCAATATATGGATTTCTATGAGAGTTAACTCTGTTTTCCAAAGTTTTTGGATGCTGCCTGGTTATGGCTTAGATCCAGATTTAAGATATAAGAGATACTGTTCATAGATACTGCTCCTTCTTGGAGCTTTCCCCCCCTTTCTTCTTTGTAGCTGTAAATGAGAATTAACTATGTCTTCTGACCTTTTTGCTGATGTCTTTTTTTTTCTCCCCCCTTGATTTCTATGCCTTTAACATCCTCTTTTACATATTTCTAGAAACCTGACTAGCTCTGTAAACAAACCAGGTGATGATTTAAATAAAAGTTATGAATGTGGCCAAAGGAAAAGGCTCCTGGGGTAGAAGGTGCAGGCTTTAGGAAAGAGGAGCCTGAGACTGGCAGCGTACTGAAAGGGCCTTCAGCAGGCTGGGGCAGGCAGGGACCTTCTGGAGGCAGAATTGTTCCACAGGAACCTCACAGCTTGTCTTAGGTTCTGGCTCTGGCTCTGCCTTGCCTTCAGAAACTATTCTGGGGGAAAAAAAAAAAAGCCAAAAATACATCATGAACTCATCCTGAAATAATAATTATTCTGATGGAGCGGGGAACAAAACATCCTTTGGTTCTTTCTCCCCTCCTCTGAAGGATGAGTTCTTCTTATATAACTTTTCAGTTCATCGTTTCATTTTAACCTGGTGAAGGGCTAACATTTTGCTGGTGATTTCCTGAAACCATGAAGAGGCTGTGGTTCACACAGTGAAGTCCTTGAACTTCCCTTCTGCCTTTGAAGGGAAGCTGAAGAGCATTACAGAGCGCCTGTATGGCCAAGAGTCTGACTGTGTATTTTGGCACTTGAGCGCCAGACTGGTTGGTAATTTCCCCTTAAATCCTTTCATAGCTCAAATTCCTGTCGAAAGAACCCATATCTCCCTGGTTTACCATATGGAGTCTGTCTCCACTATCTGCAGCCGCTCTGCCATTCGGCTCACCCCTCAGAAGCGATGCCACTTCATCTGCTTCTATTTGCTCGTCTGCAGCATATATTTAAAATGAAATATTGGCCGAAACCCCTTTGGATGGCTGTCAGATCTTAGCATGCCACATAAATATCAGTGTGAAAACATTCCTCCCAGCCCACACAGAGTGCATCTAACACTGTTTTTTCTGGACAAACCCAACCCTAGTACAGCAAGGCGTTCGGCTAAGGACCACTTCCAGTGGGCAGGGCCCTGTCTTAAATCGACCACTTTAAAGTGCTCTGAAAGTTTCCATTATAATTTTTGTTACGCTTTAGTTACAGACCACCTTTACTAGGTAACTAAGCTTGTTTGCCAACCTGTTGGGCAGCTGCCATCTCAGCAATTGCCTCGGTGGCCTGCTGCCAGCTTTCAACCATTTCAAGATGTGAGTTACCTGATGCTCTCGGGTGCCGTGGGATCGTGGCGACGCTCGCTGCGCCAGTGCCTCCCTGCTCACCCCGCAGATGTTTCCCTGTGGTACCTTCACAGCTTTATGGCTGTGTGGGGCTGGTTTCCAACGGGCCTCTGCTGGATGGCCGTTCGAGGGCAATTTGCACTTTTTTTTCTTTCAAGGACATGCAGTTTATGTGCACAAACCCGTACGTACAGCCCTGCTGGGGTTACTGGCATGGCTAGGGCAGAGTCTACAGCTGCAAACCTCACCAGTGCGTACAGCCTTCCATCAGTACAGCAGACAAGCAAAAAGATCAATGGGTGTGAGAACGCCCAGCTCCCATCAACTTCAAGCTTGAAAGGAATGCCTTGGTGCCTCCAGAGAAAAAAAAAATGTAAAGTCCATTATGACGGAGCCATCTCAAAATAGCATCGCAAATGTGTAAGGGGGAGAAAGGTGACTGGCAGAGTCAGCTCCATAAAAAGAATTAATTGCTGATGCACACCTGTGCAAGGTGTGCAGGTGAGCTAGAGATAGGTGTGTTCTTGGGAACACGTATATGCGGGACCTGAAAGTTCAGCTGGCTTCACCCCTCTGGAGAGTGCAGGAGTGGGTGCCAGCAAAGCTCTCGGGTGGCACTGCCAGGCTGCAGTGCTGGTCTTGGGGTCTAAACCCCAAGCCTTGAATCAGGGTTGACAGAGGGATGGTGCCCACAACCAGGCAAGGGAGAACTTCTGTTTGGTTTTCTCTCAAAGTCTGGCCAACCTTGAGTGATAGCAAATTAGGAAATCACCACCAGGTGCCCTGCCTTTAAAGTTGACATCAGGTGAGCCAACATCAGTTGGCTCACTACTTCTTTGCTAGGTTGTGTACTATGAGCCAATAGATATTACAGAGCACAATCCTTCTCCACCCTTACACCTTCTGAGGTGCATCCCTATCTCTCCCATATCTGAACGTACATGCACTCTCCAGCATTTCTTCTGACTGTCCTGTCTTACTGCAACTGTTTAGCAACACTTGGAGCCGTGAGTCTGTGGTAGCAATGGCCTTTTTAATAAGCTCATCCTTTGGTTGCACATTTGCTAGAACAAAGCTTTCTTGTGCAGCTGCTGGAGACAAATGTCTGTGCGCTTTCAGTGAGACACACTTTTCCCAGAAAAGACAAGGGAAAGCAAAGGGATTGCTGCCTTGGTCCCCTAAGCACAGAAAATAGCAATTTTTCCTTTGTTAAGTTATTTTTCCCACACACTTACTCTTCAACCTTATCCTTGGGTCAGCTTAGAATGCTGAGTGGTCTAAGTATGATGAATTTATTACTTTAGAGTTTGCAGAGCACAGGATAAGGGGAGTGGGGTAATGGTGTAAACACTGTGGAAAGACTTGAACATTTTCTAGTTTAATTATTGGATATATTTTGAAGTTTCCAAAACATATGTTTTCTTTAAAAGGATCAGTTTGGCTAGAGGACTGAAAGTGGATCAAATCCATCTTGCATCCCCACCTAAAAATGAGATTTGGGTCTACAAGTTCAGATTCTTGGGAATAGAAGTCTCCATCCTCACATGTAATTACATATAGTTTCTGAAGAGGTGAAATGTCATGTTATGAAGAGATGGAAAATACATTAAGAGAGAATGAGTTCATCTTCCTGATACAGAACAGTCCCTGCACAGTAATGGGATTATGACAGCGTTGGACATTTGAGAAAGTCTATATTGCTGTCTCTGCTCTGTTTGATTTGTATGTGAATGGGCTTCCACTCCCAGTAATGGCTTTCTCTGAGCTACTGAAAACTCTAAAATGGGACATAAAAATGGAATTTTGGGAAGATGGGACCAGCCATAATCACCTGGTGACATCGCAGCCTGCAATGCAGGCAGAAGTAGAGAGGAGGTACTGATGTATCTCTGAGGTGGTAACACTTGTGGAGTTCTTGAATAGACAAAAAATATCTGAAACTAGAGGACAAAATTGTGGCATAGTTTCCAGGTCTGCTATTGCTACCTGCAGGTGGGCAGGGGGAGACAAGGAGCTGGTGGAAGCTTCACTCTGCCCCAGCAGCCTGGCTGAGGAAAGGTGCAGGGAGGAGTGAAAAGCCCTTTGTCAGTTTTTACTGAAGAGTGTAGCAGATGACTCCCATAGGCCAGGCGGGTGGTAAAACTGCCCTTCCAGCAGAGGTGTTTCACTGCACCCTGCACTGATGTTGACCACTGTATTCTTTCCAATGTCCAGCAACCAGTCTTAGAACCATCTCGTGTCAATGTATAAGCAAGATTTTCTGAAACTTCTCTATATACACTATGTAGTAGTAGTAGTACTAATACTTAATATTCTTTATATAGAGAGACATGTACTGTACCAAGCATTGCAGAAAAGTTTTTTTTTTTGTAATGTGCTTCAAGCAGATTTATATGTAAAGCAACAGATTATTAAACAATGTTTTATGAAGACCTTGGGTCTCTCTAAAGGTACTGGCAGTGCTGTGAAGCTTCATTGTCATTGTTTGAAAGCACTAGGAAGAAAAGCTACTCTTAGGCTTACATAAATAGTTTTTGTGAATAAGGATCTGTTTAATTGACAATTTGTAAAACCAAATCAAGAAAAAACTCCACATTAATAAAAGGCAAACCCCAAAGTCTGTAAAAATGCCAGTAAGCAAATAGATTAGACATGCACATGGGCCAAGATTTCAACAGGGTGTGCTTATTTGTGATTTTGGAAAGAAAGTATCGGTTTTGGGAACAAGAAAACTCCAACTTAGTGTTGTGGAATGAGAAAGGGTAAGCGAGAAATCAGCATGAAAATTGAATTATAATGCATAGTAATATAGTTCTATTAGAAACGTAAATCTTGGTAATAACACATCCTAAGAGCCACACTTCAGCTGGAACGTGCGTACAAGTCTGTCCCCAGGCCGAGTCCCCTCGTTGCCTGCCTTGGGCACAGGGGCTGTGCCCCCGTGGCCCTTGCCTGCCTGGCAGGGCTTTGCCGCCCTTCAGTTGGCTTATGTGGCTCATCAGGTACCTCCTCCTGAATATCTGATGTGCTAACCGTGCAGGACGTTGCTTTTGGACGGATCGCGTGGGTTTGAGGGGGGCCTCGGGGGCCTCCGGAGATCACCGGTTTGTGCCACCTTTCTGAGCTGCAGCAAACAGCAATTTTGTCCCAGGCTCTGGGAGGGCTCTGAATGCTGCCTCCTGCTCTTCCCTCTTGGCGTTCCGTGAGTCGTAACGACGCCGTGACAGAACTCCACCCCACCCCAGCTAAAGTGCAGTGCTCCCGTGTAGGAAGAACATTCACGCCTTCATGTAGGGACCAGCTCACTCTCTTTTTGCTTGTCTGTCTCTAGTGGGGCACAAATGGCAAACAGCAGCCCACAAAATATCATAGAGAACAAGTCTTTTGGACCTAGGATACAGCTTATATTTATTACTTTTACCAAAATCACAGACTCAGGTGTTTTAAGATTACAACTGGTAAATTATACATATGTAATAATTCACAAAACAAAATATTGGCCTTCAATGTGTCATAGTACAGTGTAGACCTTGTACAATTCAGTTCAAATGAATTTATACTTTGCATAACATTATTTATGATGTAAACTGGCTGACATTGTAGTGCTCTAAAAATGTTAACTCTCTTCAAAGAGACACGTACTAGGATGAAAAAAAGGTTTTGTGACAAGTCTTGGCTTTTCAAAGGGCACTGGCACTTCAGCCAGGTTATCTGTAATGCACAGAGTGACACTTTCCAGAGTACACTGACACCAATAGGGTGTATAAAGAGACACATGAAATAATAACTAAGCAAAACCAAACGCTCTGCTTTCCCCTTAGTCTTCCCTACTATACCTCTCTTGTTTTGTCTTACCTGATGTTGGGCCGATGACCTGGCAATAGATATTAAATGGATTTATTGGTATACAGGAGTTTTATGCTGTCTCTGACTTACTGAATTCAGTATATTATTTCCTGTATCTGATGGGATTTTTAAGAATACATATATGCTTGATTGTCAATGTTTTGTATGGCAAAGCATCTGAAAATCTCACAGTTCATATGATAAATTGTGTAAACCAGTTCCTATAAATTAAAAGACAAATTCTGCTGTCACTTAAAGTGGTGCTAAGTCTGAAGCAGCTCCCACAAAGCCAAGTGATGTAATGAAGTTACTTTGAATGTACATAGGTATAACTAAAACCAGTGTAGCTGTTTTGCTCTACGAGTGGGAGACTCCCACTCACAGGTGTGTACATGTGTGCTTACATATACACGTGCACACACAGAGAAAACATCCATGTTCATGTAGCCACAGTTAAGTTCTACATGTGCCCACGTGTGTGTTTCTACACGGACGCTGCAAGGCTGATGGACATGGAAATAGTTTCAGTGTCGTTACCGTGACCGTGAGCCTCTGCAGACAACTTTAAGGGCCAATGACATCACGAGTCTTGTTTTCAGCTCGCGGCTGTGCGGCGTGCAGAGCAGTGGGGCAGGACTGGGGTGTTCGGTACCGTGGGTCTGGGGAGAAGCTCTTCAGCCGCGCACCTGGTAGACTAAGACGACGTTTGGGGTGCCTCAAGTTTTGCACACTGTCACTGTAAACTTGCACTTGTGATTAAATCTTCTAAACCTCAAAGCTACATTTTGTGGTGCCAGCAGAGGACCTGAACAATTTCTCTTAAGAGTCATTACTGGTACAGATGACAAACCAGAAATACGTGCATTTGCAGTGTCTTCTGAAACAAGACTGTTGAACTAGCTTTACTGTACCAGTGTATATAGATCCGTGCACCCACAGTAAAAAGCCCTCTTGAAAACGTTACCAAGAACAAGTATGAATGCAATGATGCACTCTGGCTACTCTACACAAATGTTAATTAAATTTTTAAGAGGAATAAATCCCTCCAAACCTGCAACTTCTTTTCTGAAAATTGCAGCCCATGCTCAAAAGAATCTGATTTTGGCTCTTGCCATAGGCTCCACTTTCCTCAGTGTGAAAGAACAGCATGGCATCCGTTAGCACGAGGAGAAACACTCACCTGAACATATTACTGAAACCTCACAATTATTAATCCTCCTTCATTGCAAATCCTGTTTCTAGCCTGTCCCAAAGATCATAAAAGTCAAGGGTTATGGCAATTCCCTGGCATTCTGGAGTAAGTCTCCACTGAGGAAGTTATCACCCGCTGGCCAGCACAATTTCACCTAAAGCCTTGTGGCAGGCTCTGGGCCTGTGTGAGGGCCTGCACCGCAGCAGCCACCAGGCAGAAAGGCTGAGCTGGAACTTCACTTCTGTGAAGGTGGGCACTGGTAAGCCAGGTAACTTTCAGCAGTTTAAATGCATTACTTGCCCTTACAGTGAAGCGGCTGCAGAACTCACTTGTGTTCGTGAATAAATGGACTGTAGAAAAGCTGTAGGCTTGTCTATACTGCATTTTTGTTTTCCTTATACTGGGCCCACTGCAAGTTCCCTAGAGTTCAGCAGTAGTTAGACTGGATGAAAAGTGGAAGCAGACACTATGATTTTCAAGGAACCACTGGGAACACATGCTTTTGTAGGCTTTTTTGTGTCTAACTTTGCCTGATGTGGTGCAAAGAGCTAGAGTACAAAGAAGTAAAACCTTGTGAAGCCTTCCAAACTGGGCCTTTTACAGCCATGTACACACACACACACACACACACGTGTATATATATATATCTATCCATAAATGGTGGAAAGACTGAAACAGTAGCTTTTTTTGATTGTTCCGTCTTCATAAACCAAATCATACATGGTTTCAGTTATATTTTTTAAGAGGCACCCAAGAGTTTCTCTGCAGTGTTTTCACTTAACATAAGAAGCTGCATGAGAGAAGACTCTCTGGCCACCATGACAACTCAGAGAAACTTCATTCACATCCAGAGGACTCCCACTTGCTAGGAGGCTGAACTTGCTCCAAGCCAGGGGCGAGGCCCCTACCAGCGTCGGTGGGGCACCACCGAGGCACGCAGCAGGAACTGCACGCTGTTGTCTGACTTCTTGAGGAGCTGGTATGGGGCTTTTTTTGGTCCACAGACCTTTATGACTTGCTAGGTGAGAGATTTTAGAAGTGAAGTGTAACAAGGAGTTTGAGCATGAGGTGTCACAAAATTAAAATTCTACAGCTTCTCAAAGAAAAAGATGGTAAACAGGAAAAGAATATACATCTATACAGTGTGCACACATGTATACACATATACTCCTGTTTCATGCAGAAAGCTTTCTAAATAAAAACATACAAAAATTAACCAGTGCCATACATTATGTAAACTCACAAGGTGTACTTTCAACATAAATTTGAAGCATAAATTAAAAGAGAGCGAGAAAGAGAGAGAGATAGAGACGACAGCAAAACATTTTAAATATAGAATTTGCACAATTGGTATTTTCGTTAAATAAGAATAAATAAATTCATTACATCCGTTCACATACCAGTTGTAAAAACAATAAATTATTTTATTTTTTCAGTGCTGTGTTGCTTTTTTTTTTTCTTTTTACAATATTGATTAATCCACAAGATTATTCCCTCTCCCCCTTGTGATAAAACTGTTTCCACAGGAGGGCAGCTAAATTTCATTTCTTGTATACAGTCAAACCAAAGATGCTAGGCTTTTTTCCTAGTGAGAGAAGCAGGTGTTCTAAAAACCACTGATGCTTAGGGGTCCAACTCCACCCCAGGGCAATGGAGATGTGTCCCAAAATGTCAGCAGTGAATTTAACAGCGAGGAGTAAGGATTTCTATGCAAAGAGAAATAGTCCAGGTTTCTATCCCCTAGATGCATTTTCTGGATCCTATTTGGCAACACTTGGTAATAATGGAAACGATGATGCAGCAGTGTGAGAGACAAGGAATTGAGATGAGAACAGAAGTTGCAACAACACAGTCAGATACCTTGCACCAACCTTTCATTCAGAAAGAGCTCTGGCTGACAGCAAAGTTTGGAATGGGAGTGCGAATACAAAGAACAGCTAAAACCCAGGTGTTAACTAGAGCAGGCTGACCTAGTGTATCTCATGCTTCCAGGGTTGCCTCCTCAGTCTGTCCTCTTTGCCCTCTCACCATATAAAGGCAACTGCTTTTTTCACATGTTAATTTGCTTCAATACTACACTAGCGAAAAGGGAAAAATCACTATAGTGGTTTGTTCTTGTACTTATTTCTCATAAATAAACTCTTTCTATGAAAAACATATACTTGATCTAAGGAAGTTTTAAATTTATACCCGTGTATGGTATTATACTTCTGGAGCCTTAACAGCACCCAAAAGCTTTATTCATCCTGCTGAATATGTAATAAATTATTACTATGATGCAAACACAAATATTTGCACATTCTGTCTCTGTTACTGCAAAACACAGGAAAAACAAATGCCACTTAATACAGCAGCTGTGTGCCGAGACAAAAGTTAGGCCTATGCTGAGACACGTTGTCTCCTGATTTTTCCTCTCATGACATTTTCTATTTGCTATGAACTTTCTTGAGAGGTTCTAGAACATGTGTAATACATAAATAAGTATAAAAATCAGATTATTTGAAAGGAAAGTAAGACACTTCAAAGTGATCTTACATTAACATAGGTAGAGAATCTTTCCAGAACTCTGCAAATATGCAGAGCCCTGATCTCAGTTCTTAGGGTGGGATCAGAGACTAAGTGGGGAATTTTACTTAAGGTCCACAGTTTTGTGTAGGACTACTCCTAAAAGGAAGGCCACACCGTTTTGAAAAGCAGAAGATGACTAGCAACATTTGCTGGTAATTAATTTTGACAGAGATTACTGTTTGTTTTGACAGACGTTACTGTTTATTTAGAAGAGGGAACAAAAATAGATACTTCTCCAGGTTTCTCACTTGCAGATGTAGCAATTCTATGCTGTCTTGAAATCATCACGTGCTTTCTAAGAGTTCACACAAACACGCCACAGTTCCAAAAACATGTTTGTGTCAGCCTGGAGTGAGACCTGCCCTTCTTGCTACACATGCCAACAAGTTTTCTCTACTGACTTCCTGACTGGGATTTTCAGAAGAGCCGGCGGCATTTCGGCACTCGAGTACCACTGACTTAACAGCTGAGAGGCTTGCCTGAAAATCCTCCTGCAGTCTCATACTCTCCTCTGTGGATGAACAAAGCAATAAAAGACAGATGGGAGTCTATTTTCATCAGGATATGATAACCAATTCTTTCAGTACCTGTCATCCTAGGGCTTAATTCAAAGCCTGCTGATATAAAAGGAAGCAACTTTAACAGGCTTGCTGTCAGGCCTCCACCTGTTCTTCCCTGCATAAGGTGAATGCCCATCCTCAGCCACAGAACGTGCACCAGGCAGTAATCGGATTCGGAAGTTGCTGCCAACGAAAACCATTACCAGCTACTGCCTGTACTGTGGAAACAGTCTTATTGATATTGGGCAAGTCCTCCACATCCTGATGTGGTTTGACTTCCCAGTGACCTTTCTTCCGCCCAAATGTGGTAGATATACAAAACATGAATGCCTTCTATAGCTTTAAAAAAACCCCAAGACACACACAAAACAACCGAAAAAGACGAATAGTTACAAAGTTATGCTGGTAAGATGAATACCAGAGTTAGACATGATGGACAAAACACTGATAAAGTATTAACTGCTTGCTGTGTTTTTTTGACCTTTGTAGTCTCTTCAGAAGATGTAAGTACATTACACGTTGTTAGATTCAAAGTGGAAGCCATGGAGAAAATACCAGAGAAAGCAGCTGAACTCAGCCTCAGAATATCTGAGTTAGAAGACACTTGATTATCTTACTTGTAATTTTTGGTTCTCTAACTAGTTTCTACAAAATACAGTATGCCTTTGTTTTACGGAAAGAAGCTAGCAGCTAATGTTCATCGACAACAAGGACCCCAAGCTGTGACACAGCTGGAACTAGTGGAAGGTTTATGAGAAAAGTGTACACAAATTCCTCCTAGCAGCCAAATCCTCCTTCGGTGTGTGTCCGACATACACGTGGTGAGGAGCTGCTGATAGTGCACGTGTGGGGACCCCTGGTCTGCGAGCTGCTGCAGTGCTCCTGAGAATTTCTTGGTGGAAACACAGTATTTGCCATAGAACAATGATCTGCTGTCAGGAAATTCCTAGCATGAAAATATTTCCTTTTGTCAAAACCAAAAGGTATTACTTGTTAAAACCAGCAGCAAGCTTTTCATTTTCCAGTAAAACATCTGTGGCCCTTTCCAAAGAGTGGACCAAGTCCACAAGGGCTGCAGATATACTTTGGTCAATCACTTTGCCTATGTAGTTTGTCTTTTGATTTTTTAATAGAACGGAGTGATATAAGGTGATATACCAAATGAAAAATATTTACAAAACAGTATACAATAAGCTACTGTGGTATCATGGGTGCATGTGACATTTTCTAAGGACATACTGTATTAGAGGTAGGTGAAAAAGGGGAGATGATTCTGTAACCTTCAAATACCCCAGGATCCTCCATTCACTAGTTTTTCTTCTTTTACATTATTTTATTTTATATTTTTGCAGACACAGAGGGCTTGTAACAGCTTTGATGCTCACTTTTCTGACACATTAAGATCACCCTACTATTATTTAAAGCAGTGCACATCTTCATTTGGTCCAAATAGGCAGATTCTGCCCATAATTTGAGGCTGCAGGTAAGTACATCGAAGCCTTCGCTTCTCTCTGTCTGGGCAGACCTAATACCAGTATGTCAACAATGGCTTAATTAAACCTCTTTTAAAGAAGATCACAACCACAGGTTAACACTTTTTCAACAAGCACTGTTTAAATGCCGACGGTCTCTGAGAGAGAAGACATCCCTTAGCCAACTTTCCATGCCCGTCTTTGCACTGGACAGTCCTGGTGTGCCATCCCGTGTCACACGTTCGAGAGCAAGAGAGCCACGGCCCCGTGACCCAGCGGGGCTGCGTGAGCTCTGGAGTTACTTTGCTGCCGCCGCCGCCGCTGCTGGGAACAGAGTTTGCCATTTGCCCGTGCTTCTTCGGCACGAAGAAACTGTAGCGCACGTCCACCGGCTGCGCGGGATCGGTCGCGAGGATCTGCACGATGAGGACCTCTTTTGTGGCAGAGTGCCCCATGGCGTGCAGGAAGTCGTCTTTGTGGCTCCAGCCGCTGTAGTTCATGACGGTTCCGTTGATGTCAATGATGGTTTCAGAAGTGGAGATCATGTATTTTCCATTGACAAGGTACTCACCGTTTTTCTTCTTCAGGGCCAGGTAGGCAGTGAACCTGCTCTGGTCCTTAGTCTTGAACTGCCGAACTTTGATGTGAGTTGCCCCCTCCGGGATTTTCACGACATCTGTGTAGCCCTTGCTGAATTGAATTAAAAAAAAAAGGAAGAGTATTCAGTAGGTAGCGTGAAATGAGCCTCGAGTCGTACCGCGACACCCAATGAAGCGTGGCACGTGGCGTGACACGTTTCGTTTGAGTTCAGGCCCTGAATCCACCTGGGTTGAGTCTCATCTAAGAATAATCTCCATTGTCTACTGCACTGTTCTTCATGCTCTTGAAGAAATTTCTACTGCGCTTATTTCAAGTTGCTTAATCTTTAGCTTTAGCAGCAACTCTACGTGAGTCAGAGGCAAGAGGAATGAAAAGTAACAGATAGCTTATATGTTTCAGCAAAGGGTGGGAGATAGGAAATACGATGCACGCCTTGCCTGCCAAGGAAAAGATAATGAGATATGCGTTGGCTACAGCTGTTTCTTGCTGGTTCTGCTATAATGATGATCAAGGAAAGCATGAGCAGAGCAGCAGCTGGGTAGAGGTACCTTGGGAACATTCAAGAATAATCCTGGTCACTGCGAAAAAAATTGTTTATTTCGAAATACATAAACCCAAAGATGAATTGTCAAGTGTCTAACATGAGGTGCACGCAAATATCTCATCTGTACCATCACAGAGTTGCTACTGATGAAGTATCTTAATTCAAATTTAGAAAAGGTATTTAACTCTTCTACCGGAAGTGACATGCATTCGAGACCTGCCAGTGTTCTGTACCTTAGCACTATGTCAAGTATGTTATTTATTTTAAGTTTACTGATACACAGAAAAAAATGTAAAGACTATACATAGGTATAAGCCACCAGCTGGGCTTTGAAGACATGTATCTTCATTTCTAAACCTGTGACAAAACCATTTTGCAAGTATCTCATATCTGAAAAATGTAGTGCTGAGACTTACAGGAAAAAAAGAATGAGAAGATAAACTAAAAGTATACAAAAGTGAAAGGGTCTCCTTTGGCACTGTTTAAAGAACAGACAACTAATTTTGAGAATTTCTGTCTGCACAAGTTGAGACTGCACAAACTACAGATTAAATGCTTGTGCTATTCCCTAGCTACTTCCAGCAGTTATGAGACAACAACCAAAACTGTATTGATTTAGCACTTCCATACAAGTGCAACAAACAGGGTGGGGGAGACAACTCTACAGCGCTGCACAAAGATTTGTATATAACAGTTGTCAAAATAACGGCGTTAAAACATGTTATTAAAGTTACAAAACCATTTGTTCAAAAATTAAAAGCAATGCTGGAGAATTCAAGTCATCTGCACGAAGAACTGTAACACCCCATCTGCACAAAGCACATGCAGCTTTAATTCTCCTCTTTTCCAACTTTTGACAATTTGGCTTTACAACCTCTTTAAAAAAGTTCTTAGGACACAAGTTTTGCAGAAGACTATTTTTGACTGTTTCAAAAGAAAAAAGTACAAACAAATTTTGTTATTGGATTTGTCTGCAATGGGAAATACCAGTTTCTCTTTGTATATTGAATAGTTTCCCTGTACATTTAATGTACAGATTGCCACAATTTGGTTTATAATGGACAGCAATGCAGAAGCTGCTATTTTTCAGGGGACAAAAGCTAATTTTACTACAGTCATTGCCTTTTCATGTGTAAAAACAGTTTACAGGTAATTAAGATTTCACCATTTTAATGAGGGGTTTATTTTAAAGTTGATTACTCACCTAAGAGAACTATCCCAAGTAAAAAAATAAATCCTTGTCACTCCAAAATTCAATCAAAATCAAGTTAGAATATACCTCTTACTTACAGGTTGACTATTACCTTCTAAATGGGACAACTTTTTAAATGCACTGAGGATGAATTAATATTTTACTCTCTGATCAGTCTCATTTCAGTTAAAGGCATGATTTGAGGAGTAAGATGGTAACTCCATAGGAATAATTATAATAGAATCTCTCCAATTCCAAGCATATCTGGGCTACAAATCTGGCCCCACTGAAATTCATGGAGTCCCTTTAACATTTTTGCCGGAGTCTGGATTCCAGCACGAGGATTGTTACTGCATCACATGAAGTATTTCTCACACTGTCTTCTTCATTTAGACTTCCCAAACATTTCAGTATTCACAAATGGGAAAATATTTGGTTTATATAATTACTAATTTGGCTGGAAAGTCTTTCCTTTTGGCAGAGATATTTTGGCATCCGTAGGTGTGTAATCACTGGTTTACCAGGGAGAAGATTAGTTACATTTATTTTTAGAATAAATTCACTCTCAAAGGCATTTTTCACTGCTATTAGTCAGTACGTTGAAATGTATAGAAATAAAAGGTCATTTCAGGAGTCAGATTTCAACTTCTGGTAGCTTTCAATATGCTATGTAAGAATGTGGAAGGCATAAAATCAAGTTTATGTACATTTTTAAAAACGTAACACTAATTTAGTCACAGATACAGAGTAGAAATTGTAAACTGAAAGTTTCTAAGAGTAGATCACTACAGTCCTTTGAGACCTTGGAAATCTACAGAAATGATAATCAAAAATCCTCATTTTTCTGTGAGCCTTAAGACTTAAAGAGGGAGGGAAACAAGAATTCAGACAGAAAGCAGATGTAATTGACATCGGTATCTCAGTATAAAGCTTACTGCTGCCCTCAAACGTGGTCAGGGAAAACCATGAGGGCAGATCCTTTATTTTGCTTGTAGTAAGTTTTATTATAGTTAAAAGCTGACCTCTGACAGAAAAATATCTATACTGCTATAAATGTTTTGACTTAAAAAAAAATCCACCTGGAGATCAATATTGTGCCAGTGGACAAGAAGGGACATGGCAAAAACCATGCTTAAGCCTGTGTTTACTTCTGATATCTCATCTAATTACCTAAGCTCCATATACACTTAGCAGTGTGAAAAGGTATTTCTAGGGTATAAACCCTCTCAGCCACTAAGGAAGACTTTTACAGATGTGCTCTAATGCTCTCTGCTTCTCTCTACTGACTGTGCAAGGAAACCGTGTCACTAAATCAGGTGAGATGTCCTCACTGTCACTCAAAGTTAGATGAGATGAAAGGAAATGTTCTCAGTGTGTAACTTGCTAACACAGCAACCCCTGGGAAATGCAGAGTTTCAGAGATACCCAGATTATTCTGACCCAAACTACTTTCTGATTCACTCTTCCCTTCCCTCTTTCTTCTAGAAACCACAAGCCATCTGACACAGCAAGATTAGCAAGGAGGACGAGATGCTGTGTGTTATTCAAGGCAGTCTTCCTATTAATGGGGTGCTCAACTCTACCACTAGCACCCTGTATCAGAAATTAACCGGGTCCCGTGTTTTTTTTCATTGGGTTACTTGCCAGTTCTGGGGTAATGTTAAGAGACCAGCTGTAAACATCTGGAAAGTGCAACAAAGCACAGGCAAAGTACGTTTTGCATTTCTGCATAGGAAAGTAAATGGCATTTAGAGACAGAAAGAAAGCCAGCGCATAGCAGAGTTACTATTTGCACAACAAAGAGAGAAGCTGAGTACCTCCTCTTGGTGTAGGTTCCCATGACCTTCGTGCAGCTGGAGTTGTCTCCTCCGCACACGCCGCACTTGTCGTACTGGAGCTTCGAGCCGATGATGCCGTCGCAGCCCGTGCGGACGCACCGGCCCCGCACGCACACCGAATTGCTGTACGGGCGGCACTCGGTGCCGTCAGCCACCTGCCGACCGAGGGACCCGGAGTTAAACTACAGGGCTTGCTTTTGTGGCCCTACTGGCAAAACACAGTCACTTGCTCGTGTCACCTGCTCGGAGCAGAGCTCCTACCCTGACAGGCCAGACTGAGTTTCTCTAACACTCCCAGCACAAAACCAGACGAAATTTAGCAAAGGGTTGAAAGCAATGACGGGTAACTTCACTGTAAGACGCTAAAATGACCTGGGCTTTAATGCTGATCTCACAGCTTATTAATAACAATAACAATAACAATACTCTTAGATAGCCTTGCATCTGAGCTATCTGTCTACATCTAAATATTACCTTCATAATATTTAGACGCAGAATATAAACATGGGAAATATTTCAGTTCCACTTGCATCTGACAAACTGACCGCCAGTTACATCTATACTAATGGGCTAGCTTTATAGCTATATAGCTATATATTAATTGGCTCCATAAGAGTTACTCTGGACTCCCTTAACATAATACAGGTTAAAATACATTCTTTTACTCATAGCACTCTTTCTCCTCCAGAAAACCCTAGTATGACAGAAGACTCTCCAAGTAGAAACCCCTTTATCCACTGCTGAAAACAAACCAGTGAAGAGCACAATAAGAAGCCCATATTTTTCATGAATCCACATACTGAGATGTGGAAAAAATTATCTCATTTTTAGAGGCCATTTCTGGCCCCATTGCATAACCAATGGATCAAATCACCAAATCTTATCACACAGTTACATCATTAAATTATACGATTAACCTCTTTTCCCTTGTTGTAGGGAAGGATTTTGAAAATACAGGATGTTTCTTAACTGAAGAATGAGGTGATGATTGGAGATGCCATTACCTTCTGAGAAAACACAACGTAGTAGCCAGTTCCTTTGGCTCGGCAGGTGAGCTTGCAAACGTCTCCAGGAAGCACTCCGGCGTACTTGGGGACCCATTCAACAAACGTCTTGACACCCTTTGCATCAGACTGATAGCCATTCCTTGCTTCACACTGCTCTTGTCGAAAAGATTTAGCTGTAGAATTATTCACATCATTAGTGACTATTTCAGACCATGCTGCAAATATCATTAAGCCCGTCTACTATTCATAGAATCACAGAATTGCTTAGGTTGGAAGGGAACCTAGAGATCATCTAATCCAGCCTCCCTGCCATGGGCAGGGACGCCTTTCCAATTTCTTTTTTACATTACTTTAAAGTTACACTACTTCACCTCTTCACTTAGAACTGGCCTTCGAATCCTTCAACTGTTTCAGCTTGGAAACCTTCCTATGACTTAATAAGCATTAAAGGGCTAAAGTCTGCATTGCAGTTCATTTTCCAGGACTGAAATTTCTTCTCATTCAAGTGTCCTTTCTGTACGGCGTCAGGGTGGGGACGGGGAAGAGTTATGGTACGGTATTACCGGTGAAGGTCTTCCCCAGTAAGTGCACTTTGGAGCAGCTACAGTGGACCCTCGCCGTTCCCGTTCGCGGCAGCGGCCCAAGACCCGCTCCCCGGGCAGGGGGCGGCCGGTGCCCCGGCGCAGGGGGGTGGCA
>NW_008631979.1:0-9181 GCF_000691845.1 Merops nubicus
TGTGTGTGTGTGTGTGTAATTGTGACTAGCTTGCAGTTACATGGACTATATGTACTATGTGTGCAAACAAGGGCACAACAACGTCAGTTTTCTGTTTTCATCCCAGAACCTTACACGGATAGACAGAGCATTTGACTGCTAATGCACATTTTACAGGCAGATCTTCACTTTGAAGTAGGCTGCTATTCATGTGAGTTAAGCAAACTGGCCTGCTTCACCTCTCTGGTGTCTCTTTCTTGGTACCTCTGCTATCATTTTCCATGGCCAAAATCGGAAACGTTTGAGAGAGGTATTGTGTTTTCATTAGCACCAGTGAGTTTCACATCTTAACAGGTTGAAGTCCTTTAGACACCAGTGAAATACACTAGGGAGGTGATAATCTTTTGTAGTAACATAATATTTTTTGTAGTACATATATGCTGAAATAGATCTGTTAGAGTTAAGAATAATTTTATTCATGTATGTATTCAAACCCATGTACATTTTTATCCAGTTGTGTTATACTCTTCTAAGATAAAAGGTTGAAGCGATTTTTTAATATTAATTCTGTGACAAAAGTCTTGTGAGTCAGAACTAAATTATTCCACAGATGGTGAAATCGATGCCTTCGAATATTATGGTTGAGACTTCTGATGTGCAAAAAAGTGAGATGCCCTTTTGTCAGAGAATTTCATTGGAATTTCCCTTTGGAATTATTTTAGGCTCCATTACAAATCCCATCTCAATAATAGGTCAATGTTCACAAAAAAGTTAATGGAGGAGCTGGAAGGAGAATCAGGTGTCTTTTCACCCAAATATCTTAAACTGAGATATAATTGTTTGACGAATTCATCTGGAGGTAAAACAAGCTTCACAAACTTTGAAGTCAGGCAGATGGATAATATGCATGTGCATACTTTTCTCAATGAATTTGAAGGTTCTGAATTCCATACCTCAAATCAACTCCTTTTAAAAAAAAAAATTAAAAAAAATAATTAAAGGCTTTCTGAAGTTCTTGATTAAGTAACATTCTCTACATGGTATACCTTCTTTGCAATAATAATTTCTGTTCTCCAGTGCCTACATTTATTCTGGTATCCTAAGCACCACAGACATTTGTCAAGAATTGGGGTATCTGATAAGAATTTTAACATTGTATATATTTTAGAGAATTTTCTTCACCCATAGACATGAAATATGACATTTTATCATGTGATAAAACTGTAATCTAGAAAATTATAGTTGGGTATGAATTAATCAAGAGTGCTAAGCTAAACATATTCTCTATAAAAGCTGATCATGATTTTCTCTAAGCCATGTAAGCACTATTCTGCATATTTCCAGCATATTCCTTATACTGTTCTGTGTATTTTAACTGAGCAGTCGTCAATTTATTGTATACACACTAGAACTGATCAAAAGCTATCAAAATCTGCCCTCAGATATTGAGAGAAATCTATGAAGCTCCATGAGGACTTGAATAAGTGTGTTCCACATCATTAAAGAGATAATGGGTGCCAGAGTGCTCAAGCCTCAGACTTTTAATCCTGATTTCAGTATTATTGCATTCATTTGGACTTTTTCTTGCTCATTCCTCCCTTTTACTCTGCTGATGGGATGTGAGATGATTTTCATAATAGAGGAAGCTATGAGGTTTCTGATAAATGCAACATACTGTCTTTTCTTTAGTGATATCCTAGGAGAGGATCACATTGCTTGTAGGTCAAAAAAAGTGTTTTGCCACTGGTAGCTGGTAGTGTTTTCTGCAACAGCTTAAATCTTTAACTTTTGGCCCTCCATCACTGGGTTCCTTAGCACATGTATTACAAGTGAGTGAATCAAATAAAGTCAACATAAAGGACAGTATTTACTCAGTGGTTGTTGTTGTTGTTGGGGGGGGAGTGTATTGTTTTTTTGTGTGTTTGAGGTTGTTTGGGGTCTTTGTGTGTGTGTGGTGTTTTTTCATTTTTAACGTGAGAAGCTGTCCATATTGCAGCTGCGTGAGATAAATCCTTCATTTATTATTTTTTTTTAAGTATAGGGATCTTAAAGCACATTCAGAAGAATTAACATAACTTTTCCTGGCTGATGTAGCTATGAAGAGGTCATGGCATGGGTAGATGTGGTAGCGAAGACAGCAATATTAGCACCTTTAAAGAATAGGTTTAACATAGGACAAAAGTAATTCAGTGAATCAACCTCTGTTCAGTTAACCATGTGCTAAAATTGGTGGCCTGATGATGTACTTGTCACAGTATTCAGGACTAGATATGTCATTATCCACCGTGAACTTGAGAGTGCACAGGCATGCTACTGTGGGCACAGTTGAAATCCTGCATTTGTAAGAGAGCTTGATGATACAGAATGTGGACTGGAGTTAATTTACATGGTGGAGGGAGGAGTGGGGAGTGCAGTTAAAGTTCTAATACTTCATGCGATGCATTCTCCTGGGAAAATAGCAACATAGTACTGTAAACATTCTCATTCATGTCACAGATGAATACAAACACACCAAGGTGAGTGAAGCTTTATAAAAGTTTCATTCTCTATTATAATAGAAAAATACTGGAAATAGCATAGAGACAAAAATGTAACATATTTTAATCAGAAAAAAGTCACTACAATACATGTATATTTAGTCATTCCTTTGTTTCAGCAGTTTTTCTTCCAGGCTTTGACATGTTGAGGCAATTATAAGAGCGTCTTTACTTCAGAAAAAAAAAACAATTTAAATACAGATTTGCATGTTAATTTGTCGTTCAGGTTAATTAATGGTCAATATTTTGAAAGGGATTAAGGAATATGTGTAGTTTCCATGGGATGAACCTCAGAAGTATTTCAGTGATTTATCCATTCATGTGCATTTGTGTGTGCATATAAGGTATGGTACTTAAAACATCTATTACAGAAAATAGCACACTGGGGATTTGGGTAATAGATCATTTTAATGTATGAATAGGTTGCATTCCTAACTACCAGTTGGGAAGGGGGTTAGTTCTGATGGGAAGGGAAATACAGCATATGCCCAAGAAAATTTATAGTGTTGCAATTCAACAAAAATATTGATTAGAAGATGAGGAACTCCATTTTTATAAACTTAATCAACACTGATTGTTTGATATTCAGCTGGTAGTTTGTCAGAGAGAAACAAGAGCAATGAGCCTAGAGCAGGGAGTGAGGAAAGCAAGCTGGCAATATTCTAGGAAAAAAAAACCCAAATTCAACCAAAAACACTAATGTAATTTTCCAGAAGATTCTAAGGCTAAATATTTAAAAGGGGATAGAGACTGTGTTTTGTTTATATTGCTATGTAGTTGCTTCATTGAAATTATATTTCAACAAGCAAGTGCTGTATTTATTTGCTTATATTTTATTAGGCTAATACTCTGGTAGTAGTGTCTTGTATTTTCATAGTTACCATCTAATAATCCAGTCCACAAAACAGCAGGTTATTGAGACCCATTTAGAGCCATGAGTGCTGTGGCCAGAGGTCAGCACCGGAGGAACTCTGCTCCTGGTGTGCAGGTGCCACTTGTGTCACAGCCATTAAGCATGAAACTAAAATCAATTCCACTGCATTTGAAAGCTGGCAAACATAGTAGTCACCTCAGCAGAAAAAAAGGCACAATTTGCATACACAGTGTGCCTTTGTAAAGATCTAGACAGAGTATGAAAGAAGTTTTAAAGAGCTTGCAGCTCTGGTTGTATCTCTAAAAGCAGCTGTTGTGTTGCCTCTGCTGCCACCATTCAGGACCTCTCTGCTGAGCTTGTATATTGTGTTTAAAGTGACTTTCCAACAACAGCCTGTTTGATAGATTTGCTTAATGCGGTAAGGTTTACCGTAGTATTAAGAGTGCTTCAGAGTACGGACTTCTGACTCTGGGTTTAAAATTACAAAGTGTGGCTTCTCCTCAGTGTGTAATCCATCATGACTGTATGCTTCCAGGCATTTCTGTGCTAGAGATTTTGCTCCATATCCTCTTTTGGAAAATTGCTTTTCCTTCTCTCATTGGAGTCACAGAGAAGATTAACTCCTGGAAAGCTTTTATGCCTGAACTTGAGATGCTTCATCCGAAGGGAAGTGATGACAATGTCTTTCAGGTCGTTTAGTGAAAGGGTACCCAAATAATCCATGTATCAATTTTTAGAAATCTATTGAATGCCATTCAGTTGCCATAACAGTCTTGATTACTTTAAAGTCACAGTCTAATTCCCAGTGAATTGAACAAAAGGGAAAAAAAATCTTAAACCTGTTTGGCCCATGAGTACAATTTGTTATAGGTAAATGATTAAGTTTTGTTTGGTTCTTTATACAAGTTGGTTGTTAGTTATTTCTTCAAAGTTCTCACCTTATTTTATCCTTACTGCTTTTATTCATCAATGGTTTACAAAGGCCATGGTATAAGGCAGTGGAGGACCAGTGACAAGGGTCCACCCACCTGGATTATGTTGTATGCATTACAAGTACTCATCTTTTACTTCAAAGCCTCATATGTTTTCAGGGCTCCAGGCTTGAAGTCTTTTCACTTTAGCACAGCTGTCTGGAGCAAGAAAGAAGCTGTCATTTTCCCTGGATATCCTCTCCCTTTTAAAACCTCCTTGGACTGGGAAGTGATCCATGGCTCTGAAGAGGGCTGAGGAGCTGCCCCTGTGGTGCACCACGTAAGACCTGGGCTCTCTAGGGTGCCTGTTGCCCACCTTGCCTGTCAGAAAAAACATTTCTCTCTTGTCTCACATGCATTCTTGGTTCTGGATGACCGCTGGATCACTTTGCTTTCCATTTCTTTCTGTCAAACTTGTTTTGGGCAAGGTGGTCACTACTGAGTGCTCTTTATTTGGTTTTTTTCCTCAGAAGCTATCAACATCCCTGGAAATAACATCCGTTAGGGAGGTGGCAAGCTGGGAATTGGGTGCTTGTCCATCCATAGCATAAGACTTCAGGGCACAATTGACTAGAGCAGGAAAATTTCTGAGCCATTGATCCACAAGCTCACATAATGCGTGAAATTGAAAATGCAGCCTGTCACAGGAAGCTAGCCATATATTTTTAGATTATCTTCTAAAGGCTACCCTTAACCATTGACCAATAGTAAACATTCTTTCTTTTTTTACTGAGTGTTTTGTGTTTGGGTTTTAAAAAAATTATTTCATACTGGTAAATACTGTAGTTCTTCCTTTTAAAATTATTTTAGTAGGCCAGTTTCTCTTTCATATTATGTAGCTTTATATTTGAGCACATAGACATATGTAGTTGTGTACAGAAATATTTTTCAGAGACTAGAACTAAGGAGTATTTTGGCTTATAATTCTGGATGGTAGAAATCAACAAGGACACAAAAGAGTGCCGAGACCTACTTAACGTGCCTTGTCACCAATATAAATAGACATGTAGCTACATCCTTAGGAGAAGTCTAATGGTCTTCCTATTTACTTTGATATAACGCTTATAAATGTCAGTTGGCTTCAGTGGAATTATTTCTGATTAGTTCATATGTGAAACAGCAGCTCCAGAGACTGTTGTATTTTCCTCTTCTGTCATCCTTCCTTCTTTTTGAAGAGTTATTACTGTGCCAGTAGAATATTTCCCACCAGAGGTTTCCTAGCAGCTCAGAAAATTTTAGTGGAGCCTGCAGCATGCCTGCTTGAGCTAGTTTCTCACCCTCTGCAAGGGTTTTTCTGTCCCATTTGCCAGAATATACAAAATGAGGTGACTGGTCTGGGACAGCTTAACCTTTCAGTGCAGCTGCCTTCTTGTTTAGTCCATCCACTCCTACTGAGCAGCAGCAATTACCTTTGGCATGAAGCTTTTTGTCATATTAAGTATGAAGTGAACATTAGCTACTCCGAAACTGGAATGCTGTTCTGTCTCTACCTGTGGAGGAGGAAGTAATGGCTGATTAAATATTTTCTTCACTTTATGTTTACAATCCTTTTCAAGTTTGGGAAATTATCTTTTGTACTACTTGCTGGTCATCTATCAAAGCCTTTTAGCATACAAAATTCAGTATTTTTATTCTCTTCCTGCATAAAATTGAAGTAATGAATCTAAAATATGGTTGTTTTTTTTTTAAGCTATATGTAATTTGAGAAATAGGTGTTTCTGTATGTATAGGTGTGTACACAGATTTCAGAAACTACTATTTAGCAACATCTCTAAAGTGAAATAAAACAGCTTTACTACATGTTTAGTGTCAGTTATAGTAATTACATAGGATATTCAAAATTAAAGATTTTCTATGAAGCTCACTAAAGAAGCAGCAGATCATTCTTGTAGGGCTAGTTAACTTTAGCACATATTTGAGAATAAAATATGGTTAAAGACCTTCCACTTGTCTCTGACACAATGAGGAACAAACAAGAATTCTAACTTACCGGATGGTTTAAACAGTCAGATGATGTAAAAGGAAACGAATGAACTGTGATGTTATTTTGTTAAAAAATAGTGTGAATCAGATCAGAAGCACATATGGCTTTTCCTACCAACTCTTACGAGTTTTCCCCACTTTTGATTGCTGAGGACAGGTGTTTTAAAACTATTAGTCCTGTAGATATCCTGTATTCTCAGCAACAGCAAAGTAATTAACTAGAAAAATCCAGAAAATTATGACCTAATGCCCCATTTTCCCTTTAGTGTTTATCCAGGGCATGTAAAAACCAGTTTCTCAAGAATGAGGCCAATCCAGTTTGTCTAAATTTTGTTCTGAAAAGCAAATATTGCAGTTTTATTAAAATTATGAAATTTAAAAATAAGGAAAAATTCAAGAAGATACCCTTTAAATACACTCGTTCATTCAACTTGTGAACTTTTCATTTTAAATATGTATTAAATTAAGAAAAGTAGAAAGGGCCTTTGGTGGGCAAAATTGTGACATTTCCTTCTTTACATTTTCTACCAGCTGTATTCGTACTTTTTTATACATGGAGAGAGAAAGATTGTGCTTTCAAGTCTAAAGATATTTGCTGTTATTATAATTTTGATAGAAAATCAACTAGACACCAAAGGAGTTCCTTATAATAACATTATTTAAACTTTATCTTCTTTTTTTATGTGCAACTAAACTGAAACTTATTTGTGTACATCTCTAGCCTGTAGCCTTAGGTGTTCCTATAAATATTTGTTTTAGTACTACCTCATTGTTTGCAGTATTGCTGGTTCACACAGCAGTTTATGCTTTTTTATAAATTACAGAATTTTTCTTATTTCAGCATCTTGTTGATAAATAGATTCGGCTGGATTTTAAAATGTTCAAATTTTGCTTGGGAAGTTAAGAATTCATAGTAATTTTTATTATTTATCCATTTCCCAAGAATTTGTCAGATGTTTTGCAGATGCAGAGCAAAACTGCTCCTTGCATCAAGTGTCTTAGAGCTTTGGTAACTATTTTCATATGTAAGCTTCTCAGAAAATGTAGAAAATGTTTTTCTAAACTAAAGCATTTTAAATTTCTGTTACAAATTCAGCTGGAGACTTTCTCTGAGCTAGCCGATTTCTGATAGCAGAATTATTTCTATCACAAGTTCAAAAAAATGGGGAGGCCCAGGACAAGGTGCAGGGTTTGTTGCCTTCCTTAGGTTCTACCCTTTTATCTATCTGGGTAGCGCTTTTATTCAAGCGGTCAACAGGGCCTGTTGAACCTTTGTGAATGGATTAAGAGGTGTATTTATATTGTATTCCCTTTGTATTTCATGGGTTTCCTCCTTGAAGGGCAGAGTCACATTCCAGCAGTTTCACATGAAGACTTTCTAATAGCCAGAGGAGAGAGGCATGTGGAACCTCACTAAGATACTAATTTTTTTGTTGTTGCAATGATTCATGGATCTGTCTAATCTTGCCCTTTTAGAGTACATGTCATTAATGAACATTGTCATGACACAAAATCAAAACTAATTTCATTTTGTAAGGGACACCCACAGCTGTGATGCTTGCTGTAAATATGATCATGTTGTTTTGCTGTCATAATGATGAGTAATGTTAATAATATGTAATGTTAATAAGGTAGCATTTCCAGCAATGACAGGTGAGAAGGAGTTCAAGCTGTTTACTGTAAAGCTTAGAGTTTATATAAATAGGCTGATAGAGATATTTCTAGCTATTTATCATAGTAAAACAATTCACAAATTTGGTGCAGTGTTCTTTGCTTAATTTGAATCTGTTGGTTTAGGTATTTTAAAAAACAAGAATCAAAGCTATGGATCATGAAGGAAGCCCACTATAGTGCTTTTCAACACCAGAGCAGGAGGACAGCTCTGGAACAAGAGCCATGCATAGGATTTAACAGTTCGGTTATTTTTTCAGTACTCCTGTAAAATAAAGACATTGCTCTATGATTGTCGTGTGTCATAATGGCAGCGTGAGCTACTGAAAAGTTCAGAGGGAAAGATCTTGTATCACCTACTCCTCTTCAATAAAACAACCACTGAAACATGATAAAGGGAATTTCCCCCCCCTGTTCTGAAGGCAGTTTATTGATTTCTGAAAACTGCTGTCATCATTGGATGTATTATTATGTCATAGCATAGACTAGAGAGGGACAAAGTTAAAAATTAGCAACTGCACCAGGGATCCTACAGTTACAGCTGGCCATCAATTTTTCTGTTTTTCTGTGACAAATCTACATCAGAAAGTCTTGTTTTTCCTACACAAAACTTGCTCACACATGCTGCATGACAGTTGTTAACAGTAAGTAATTTAGAGATTAGTGTAACACAGAGAGCCAAATCTGAATGTCTGTGTTCTTTCACCAGTGCTTTTTGAGGACTAGTCTTGAACTCGTACCTAAATTAGGCTGCTAAAGACTCTTCTTTAATGGAAGCAAATCCATTTTTTGTCTTTTCTTCTTCTTGAAGATGATGACTTTATAAATTCTATGTGGTAATACTTTTGTTGTTCTTTTTTATTATTATTAGGATCTCTACTTCTGACCGTACAAATCAGTGTGAAATGGCTTGGCACGCATAGGTCAGCTGTTAAGTGAGTTGTTTCCAATGTGCCTGCTTTCTTGGCATATCTACACAGTACTCACCCTAATCAGCATGATTTTTTTTTTTGTTCAGTCTAGTACCTTAAGGTTTTGTGCCATGATAGTGCATTTTTTGAGTAACAGTATCAGTAGTAGCTGAGCTATTCCATATTGTGTCTCTAGAGTAATGCAATCTGTACCAGTGGTATAATCTTAAGTTTTTAGAGGTGGGCTCAGGTGAA
>NW_008631980.1:0-10012 GCF_000691845.1 Merops nubicus
GCTGGACTTGACATCATTGATCACCACCTGTTGTGATTATGCTCACTATGTAATCTTACTGTGAAATCTAATGACCAGATTTCATCAGATGATAATGAGATTTATCAAAAAGCTGCCTTTATTTTTTAAATAGACATTTTACTTTGTGTGCAAGGAGACCTTTACTTCAGAACTGAATAAATGCTTTTAAAAAAAACATTTTTTTCTA
Source organism: Merops nubicus (assembly GCF_000691845.1). Lineage (NCBI taxonomy): Eukaryota > Metazoa > Chordata > Aves > Coraciiformes > Meropidae > Merops > Merops nubicus. Next base: position 209 of record NW_008631980.1, read on the forward strand.
TGTTTATTAGCCACCACCTACATTATCTTCTGAGTCCTACAGTTTCAGCAGTGGCTTAGGATAAAACACAGATCCTTTTTGAATGTAGCTTCGTGGGTTAACTTTTTTTCATATGAACATACTCATAGTAGATATAGTATCTCAAGAATATTTCTGCCCCTCATAGTTAGACATGGCAGATAAGAATGACCTGGAAGGCAATGTGGACAGCTAAATTTATGAAGACCACTGTCTGACTGTTAAACATCTGCCTGATAATCCTGCCAAAAATACATTGTTGGCTGGTTATCTAGCAATTACATGCAAACATACTGTACCTGTATGTCAAATGCAAACCAGCTGCAAGATCACTAATGCTGATTCATCTGCAGAACACACCATAAGCAATTTGTTTAGCTTACAATGAGATAGAGGTGAGCTGCGTGATGAAGAAACAAGAACAGTAAATTGGCTGCCAGTCAGCTACGCCTTTAACTGAATGAATATCCTTGGATACCAAACACACATGCTATGGTGCTATTACTTACCTACAGAAGCTTTGAAAGGGTGAAGGAAACCAACAACTGAAACTGTGTGGTGTCTTTCACACGGGTAAGGGTCAGAAATAAGCTTTTCTAAGGGTCAAGAAAAGCATGTGTTTGCATGAATGTTTACAGACATCTGCACAATTTTAATGCTAACCATTGCATCTGTTTGTGTTGGCAACCCCAGGTTGGTTTGAGCTCTTCTGGACTGCAGTGTGAATCCTGCTAGGCTCTTCAGCTCCATGGGATTAGAGGCTCCAAAATCACAGATCAGAGCAGAGGTCAAAGCTACAGTATTTCGGTGGTCTTAAACTCAGAGCCTAAAAATCACCAGTCCTGCAGGTTGTTCAAGTCATTCTGCACTAAAAGTTTGGGATAATACTCTTTCCACCTCTTTTTGTGCTCAGATGATAAGTAGTTTCTAACTTGCAGCTATTAATTAAGTAGCTGTATTCCACAAGAAATCAACACACTAACCTTCATCTCAAAAGAGCTGTCAGTAACTCCAGGCAAGAGGTTAGAATGGAAACTATTAAAACCATACCTTTTGTTGCTAAAAGTTATGGAAGAAGTATGCAATATAATTATGTCTGTTCTAAAGGAAGCCATCTGTCTAGTTTTTCTAGTACTAAACAGAACTGATTATGCTCAACAGCTAATGTGTATTGTGTTTTCATATCATGGAATCCTTGTTAACTTCAAAGGATTTGAGTTTATGACCTGAAATTCCTAATCTTTAAGACCTTTGCTATTTCCTTTGGGACACAACTCTTCAACTAAACAGAAAATCTTATCAGGAAGTTCTTTTCCTTTCACACATCTTTCTCTTAAATTTTGCTTTTCCTAACCTGGTCTTCTTTCTTTCTTTCTCTTTCTTTCTTTCTTTCTCTTTCTTTCTTTCTTTCTTTCTTTCTTTTCTTTCTTTCTTTCTTTCTTTCTTTCTTTCTTTCTTTCTTTCTTTCTTTCTTCCTTTCTTCCTTTCTTCCTTTCTTCCTTTCTTCCTTTCTTCCTTTCTTTCACTTCTTTATTACTCCACTAAATAACTCCTCTTCCATTAACTATGTTCATCTTTGGAATGGACTCTCTAGTCACTGCTTCTCTTACTTAGATATGTTAGGATTCTTAATATTTAAAAGGTTAACTTTTTGTTTCTCCTCCTCCCCTTAATTTTCGTGTTATGTCTCTCTATACTACCAGGTTAAAGCCAGGGCTGGAACTAGAATTGTTGAAATACCACAAGTATTTATGATCTGTCTGGAACTTTCTGAAATATTGTGAGAAAACCCATTTTTGTGAGAATTCCAGCTCTGTCTTAAGATTCAGATAAGATCAGGGTAACGATCCAAACTTTTTAGTGATGTTTATCCAAATCTGAGATTTCTTCATCACTATTAAAAAACATGTATATACTATGTAGTATATGTATAATTCTGATACATTTTTTCCTTCCATGTTTTCTCATCCTATGCCACATCCAATTCAGGTCAATGTCCTTTAGCATCATTAATAAATTAAAACAATTTTAGCCTGTTGTTCTTGACTCCAAAATAACACAACAACCCAAAAGTTGTAAGACCATGTTCGGACTCTGAAGGCACCCGATCTTGTGTCTGAGACAATAAGCAAGTCGTTGTCTACACTGTCCCATTCTGGCTTCCTACTAAATTCCTACTCTTCCATTGCTCTTCTGTAGCCCTGATATCTCAGTTTCACCTGCGTAGTGACAAGAACATGACCCATAGATATCAGATCTATCAAATTTTGGCACAAGACCCATCAAAAAAGATGCTTCCCTATAAAGTCCAGCACAAAATCACCACCACCACAGCATTCTAACTCCCATGTCAGCCAATCTACAGTGAAGGGGCTGTGATTATCTTCCATTCTTCCCCAGTGCACACATCTGAATAAGGAACCATGAAAATCAGAATCATTAAAAAGCCCACATTTTTATGCCTGCTTGAGCTGTCACATGTCTACATTGTGATGCCTGGTACCACATTAATGCCAGATACGACTGATAACATAGGTGTGTACCATAGAAAGCACCCATGTCTGTTGAAATAAGTTTTAAGGGAAAAAGCTTCACCTTGGAATAGAACATTTTGAAGAAGACTGACTCTGAGATAAAAATATGTTTCAGGTGCGTTTGCCAGTCTCCTGTTGGGATCTTGCCTAATTGTTTTCCCTTTGGCTGTTATGAGCCTGCTTTGATGAACTACATACTTATAGCAACCTGCATGTCTTACAAACTCCTCTGTTAATTCTTGGCATCTTCTCTTCATGCTAAAGATAAAGAGACAATTTTAACATATCAAGTATCTTTTTGCATCTTTTTCTGCTATATCGTATTGTACTCTACCTTACCTCAACTTCTGAAACTGATAGGATTTCTATACTCCGTATTCTTTTTCAGCTGATAAAAATAGATCACTAGAAGGGTGATATTTTTTTCTACTAGTTTCCATTAAAATAGTTTGTTCTTCATAAAGATAAATTAACTAAGCAGAAACACATGGGTCTAATTTCAGCTGCATTTATTCTCAGTAATAGGACGTATATTTATCTTGTTGCAGTAGCATCCAACAGATTTTGAATATTAGGTGATGAAGGGTGGATACTAAAACGTTTGAATGTTCATAATGTTCATCTCAGATAAATACTCAGAAACTGGGCTGCTTGATATACCTGCTAAGTTCATTTCAGTCTAAGTAACACAAGTGAAAATTTAAAGTCAGCAATATTTTCCAGAGATATCTGGTATATTGGAATTCTAGCTGGATTTATGCAGTCCTTTTCTCCTCTTCATCTTTTCATGCCTTTTCTTTGCCTTTATGCTGGTTTTAGGACTTTGAGGCTGTGTTTTTTGATAAAGGCTGATGAGGGGAAGGGGCCTCAAACCTTTAAATCTCAGGCCAGATTGTGATCTTCAAATCTGTAGGAAAAGAATCTCTTCTTTAAATTCTTATTCATTGAAAGCAGAAGAGGTTTTAACCATTTAAGCAGAAGCTTTCTTTTCCTCAGAAACCCATGGAATAGGCTCTTCATAGGTTGTCATCTTATTATAAGATGACCTACTAACACACTAATTTTTATGTGGCACAATCCATTTTGGCATTAACTTGTTTCTAAGACAGATTTAAAAAGAACTTCAGAAAAAAAAAAAAAATAGTCCTTTGTAGTTCAACACCACAAGAGCCACAGTGCTTAAATGCCAGTCTGGGGATGTAAAGTCTTGTTAAAAGGTGATCTTTCTCATATGTTCAAAGGGAAAACCAAGGCTTGGACCACATCTGCAGAGAATAGTCTGGCTCCTGTTAATAATGGGGGAAACACAAATACATTTTTTGATAAAAAAGATGTTGCAAACACATCTCGTATACTTCACCAAACTATGGATAGACTTTTTATTCACCAGCATGGTATGAAGTTTCTCTATCATTTTGCTCCTTCAGCTTGATCTGAGCTTTTTGTCCCTCATCCACCATATTATTTTTTTTGGTGACACATAATAGTTCAGCCAATATAGTCGGAGAGGAGGGCTTGACCTAGGTGAGAAGAATCAATCAGACTCTCTCTGGAGATTGATTCAAAGGCCTTCAAAGAAGCAGAAACATTAACAGGCCACTTCCAGTGGGATAGATGGAAACATAGAAAATGTAAATAGTTCATAGAAATGAATTCCCTTTGCCATAAATCATTCAATGACTTAGGCTCAGGTCCTGATCTAAAGGATGTTTTCTTTTTGTTTCTCAGGGGTTGCCAATGTTTCATTACTCAAAGATTAAAATTTATCTGGTTTTGTATTTATTCCAAACAAGTAAAATAGAGACACTTCTTATACAGCTATGAGACTGTGTGTCATATTACATAGGATAAACCGAACAAGTAGATGCAGAGATCAAAAGCTAATTTACAATCTGGTAATCATGTATAACAAACAATTAATTGGTCAGTATTATTTGTCGGAAGAATAGGCCCAAAATTTTCTGTCAGACCTGATATATGCTATGCTATGCACATTTTTACGGACATGAGAGTATACGACCCATGGTCCAAGAAAACAACACAGAACAATGTATGTATAATAAAAGTAAGGGAAAAGGGATGAATGATAGGAATAGTAAAATCACTTGCACTGTGGAGGAAACATTTAGTAGTCAGCTGTTCTGATCCACTGCACACCAGGGAAAACTGGCTTTTGTTAGGTTGTCCAGTGTAGACAAGTGAAGGAACAAGACAAAAGCACATGCAATTTCACTAAAATGGGCACAAATATTTGGTGCCATATAGAACTCTCAATATCCTGATGAGATCATGATATGAAAAACTTATTCATCTGATTTTACTAGTTTTCTGTCACACTCTCATGCCAAGGCACTTCCAAAGAAGAATACTTTATGTTATTACTCAGAACTGTCTTTTCCTTCATCTACAAGAGACTTGACACAATCTTGGTATGAGCTGGCTAGCTCAATATCTCGTGATCCGCTAAATGAATCAATAGTTTTAAATAATTGGTAAAAATTTTGTCCAAAAAGGAGCTGTGAGCTGTATATGCCATGAGGGAATTCTCCTCAGGAGTCTTCTGCTGCTCATTTTTACCTATTAGATACAGTTCTTCGGTAGACACTGAAAATAATAATTCATCAGGAAAAAAAAAAAAAAGACATGTTATTTCTCTATTTCTGCTCTTACATTTTAAAAATGTAGGTTCATGTTTCATAGTTTACTTTTCTTAAATGTCTACAGTATCAAATCACTTAATGATTTAATACATATATTCATTTTTGTCTGACATGCCTTCAAATGCAATCCATGCATTAAATTATTCTGCATAATGTTGACATACACAGCTTAAATTCTGACTTACATAAACCTTTGTATATGTGCCCATGTGCATGCTTGTGCACAGAAAGAAAACAGTTTCTAATGTATGGATGCCTACCCTCTACTCAGAAACTTCCATAGAAAACAAGGTAATAGCAAAGCCTCTAAAGGATTTCTTTGGCACTTGCTCTTCCCCTTTACTAGGATATAGAATTCTCTGTTGCAATAAGATTTAAAAAAAAACCCAAAATATAGTGGAGATATGATTTATATTGCCTACATAGCACTGGCTATAGCAAAAATGTTATCAAAGAGGAAGGGTTTGCAGGTTTGTTTTTTTTTTTCCAAAAGAGAGTCATATTCCAGATTAAATTAATCTTCTTTGGAAGTTCATGCAGCAGCCAGATACACTCAAACAAGTATACACTATCCTCTGGTCTCATATGGTTTCTGCTGGGCTCCATTATGTGCCTGGCCTCTGACAAGCACGACAGCCTTGGCAGGTCCTTGATGAAAATGCAGCCTTAGACGAAACTTAGACCTGGTTCATCACTAGCTTTGAAAGAAAGAAGTTACAGCTGGAAACTGCAGAAAGGCTGTAATTCATATTGAAGATAAAATTTGATGTATAACATAAATAGAAATGAAAAGTTTGTGTTGTTTCAACAGATTGGTCTGTTAATGTATGGCCTGCTGTAGCCAGATATAGAAAGAATTATACATACATATGTATGCATATAGATATCTATATAAATACACTCACTGCAAACAGAGCAGCTCCTAGAATGACAGTTAATCCTGGAAGTGAAATCCAAAATTTAAAAGAGAAGTAACTTTTTCTTGTTCCTTACTGTAAAATATAAAGAAATACTGAAAGATTTTATTTTGTTAGATCTTTTAAAATAATATGCTTTTTTCCCGTTACTGATTAGTAGCTATATCGTTTTATCATAATCCCTCCTTATTCACTGTGCAAATCACCTCATTAGATAGTGACTTTAATGGGTGGATGTCTGGCTACTTTAAGGAGAAATTTCTGGCCTTGAGGAACTGAGAATGTCAAAAAGATTATTAAAATTGGAGAAGAAAATAACTTACAAAATAATCTTACGGTTATGTGTAAAATGTTCACTTTTACATTGCATCTGAATGCTAATACCTCATTGGCCAGCACAGTCCCTGAAACGCTGCCTGAACAGTAATGAAATAAAAGGCATACCAGACCCTGCAAAGTCAGAGCTCAACTCACAGCACAGATGTATACTTAAGTACTTACACACACATTTCCCAATAAAGAATGAACGTGCAGTCCTTAATGATGAAAGTTTAATAAGTTTTTTTAAAGCTATACTCTATAAACGGGTAGGAAATGCTCACTTTAGGCCCAATGACTTTTCTCTAATTAAATTGTGTGTAATTTATAGTGGATGAAAGCCCCCTTGCTGACTGTCATTTACTGTGTGGTCATTCTCTACCTTGTATTTGTCCAAACATTCTTCTGAATTATCCAACTGTTAAACTATTTGGTGTCAAAATGTTTCTGGATTGATACTTAGAGTTTTTATGTTTCTTACTTAACTTTGGTCTGTAGTTTCTCCATACATAAATACATCACTGTGTATTAAAAACAGAGCCTTTATCTGCACAAGTTGCTTGGGGAGTTACTTTCCCTGGTCTATAAGACATGAAAAATCATTGTTTTCTCTTTGATTTAGGGAGCTGATTTATAAAGGTTTACTTTTAAAGCTTCTGTTTCAAATGTGCTAACTCCAGAGTTTTTAAATATTGCCCAGAATTACTTGCCCATGTTTACAGTCTGATTTATAAACTGTGTGCCTTCTGACTTAGCAGGAATCTTTGATTTAGGACAACACGTTACAAGTAAGGTTTTTAGTAGCTCAGTATTTAACTGAATTCAGAGAAATTACACATGAGAAAACGTATAGATCTTGCTTCTGTTTTGGTTTGGTTTTCTATTTCAGATCTTTCAGTATATTAGACTATATAAGAAAAAAAATCACTGTGAGAATGAGGTAATTTCAAAAAGTAAGGTTAACCAAAGCCCTTCAGTGATTAGAGTTTCTAGGTTTTGAAAGCCAGTGAAAGTATGCTTCTAAATCACCTAACTGCATTTGAAAATGCATCTTTGTAACTGTGCTACTGAATAAAGCTTTTTTCTATACCTGTTCAAACATTCACTTTCTACACTTCCAGTCTGCTCCTGAGCCATCAACATTCTGCAGATGATTTCTCCAACTGGGCTTAGATACACATGCTTATTTCTCATTATTAGCATAAAAAGGTCCTGCCAGAGATGTCTGGAATGTACATTTATGTTAACTGGTTTAGAAGACACAGTAAAAATCTGCATAGAGTAGAGGTTATACCATGTTCTCTGTTTTCTCTGCTTATTAACAGAAAGGTACAAAAACATTTAGTTATGAATTATCTATTTCTCTTTCTGTTTACTAAAGAGGAAATTTAAATCTTTAGAAATTGTTTATACTTTCACATAGTAGTATCAATAACCAGAACAGTTTTGGGGAGTAAAGATTTTGTTAACCTCATATGAGAATTATTATTCCTCAAACATAAAAGCTACTATTTTGGGTCACTGATGTTGAAGAAAAACACACACCTTCCAGAAACATACCCCTCCAAAAAACCCAAACCCATAAGAAAACAGTCCCATTATCTTATCTGTTACACTGTGATTTTTAAAAATTCTCTTTTTATTCCTCATCTGTCCATGTTCCATTTGTAATGCATTTGTGGACAGTCTGAGTGGGAATGGGCAGCCAGGGCAGCTGTACAGCTACACCAGAATAATTTTGTTGGAGCCAGGAAATAGTGAAGGATTCAGAAGACATACAGGTATTAGAAAGTGAGCCCAGCCTCTGACCTCTTTAGGCTGCTCGAGAGTGGTATCACTCCCAGTTGCCCAAGTGCTGTGCAGGTAACAGCAGTGGTTAGAGCATGATCCAAGAAAAGAGAAACGGGAAAAAACACTTTGTGCCAATTCAGCTGCCAGCTGCAGGCTGTCATAGGATGACAACTCTAGTTGTAATAGTTTTATCTAGAGCTATCATAATTGCATGGATACAGAAATTATAAAACAGCTATGTGAACGCCTGTGTGTTTGAGCAAAGTTTTCTGAACTTGAATACAAACATCATTTCTAAGAATCGTAACCTCTCTTTGAATGTCAGTAATGACTTTTTTTTAAAAATTAATAGATTCAGAGAAAGTATTTGTAACATGCAACACGTATTAAAAATAGCAACGTGTAAGAAATATTAAGCTTGTACTTTGCACAAATATTTGTGGTTTTAAATAACACTTTTAACTCAAAATGGAATCTAAGAAATCTATTTTAACAAGTTTTTGCAACTCTTCAGTGATCACTTTTTTCTCCAGCTTCATCTGAATGACATGTCTTTCTGGATTTGTTGATTTGGTTTATTATTCAACTGTTTCTAAATCAGCACTTGTCCTTGCCATTACATTGCATACTAAGGATGGCAGGAAGATAATAGATGCTGTCTGTTCAGCATTGGCTGCACACACCATAAATATACTGTTTAAGATTGTTTCCTTGGGGCTGGATGAATTTAAAGACCCTGGAACTGAAAAACTCCACAAACTGCTTTGTGGGTAAGATATATGGCTAAAAGCTGATTTTCACTGTGTGACATAAGCTAAATAACTAATAATCCATTTTGTCAAATGAAAATACAGAGGCCCCAGATACACTTCCAATCTTTTCTGCCTGCTGGTACAACAACATTTATTCGTTCCTCTCAGTCTAAACAACTACATGCTAGACTTCATTACTCCTTATGTTCATTGTCATGTGCAAACATTTCAATCAGATGAGCCTTGATTATATGCGAAAGTTACTTGAACTCATTTTCCTTTCTTAAGGTGCAGCCATCAAAAATAAAAATACTCCTAATAGGAAATTTCAGCACGTAAGTTAGAGCCAGCGAATGAGGACAACGTGAGAAAACATCTCCATCTAGTGGTGCTTTCCAGATGGGTTCCTGTGCCACTGGGTAGGCAGCTCAGTGTTACTGTAACAGTAACATAACGAGTTAGGCTGTGTTGGCAGCACCAGTGTAATTGTGCTGGTATAACTGGTTAAACTTATTTTTTGCCTAAGCAAAATCTCTGATTCTATGATTAATGGAAGGAAAACTCCCCCTAATGAAACTGTCCATCCTTTCCAGGTGCTGTTCAGACTCACACTTTTAACTGAGTTAATAATTTTAACTGTGGTTGGTTTTACAAACCTAATTATCCTGTCCCACTGCTGTCATATAGAAGTATTTTAATTGCCTTCAACAGACTCCATCCTGATTTCTGTCCATGGGTGAAAGAAGGGCAGATTTCCTCAAAAACACACATATCACCATTTAAGAAATTTTCTCTTACTTACATTGGTAATAAT
>NW_008631980.1:10058-12296 GCF_000691845.1 Merops nubicus
CAGAAGTATATGTTTAATAATGTACTATGTTCCACCAGAATGAAAGATTTTTTGAAGACTGGAGTAACACTGGCTTTCCTCCAGTCCTCAGGCACCTCTCCCGTTTGCCACGATCTAGCAAAAATGATGGAGAGAGTTAGAGTGATGGCATCAGCCAGTTCTCTCAGCACTCTTGGGTGCATCTCATCAGGGCCCATGGACTTAGGTATATTCAATCTCCCTAACTGATCACTAACCCAGTCTCCATTGATTAGCAGAGAGTCTTTCCCCTTCAAGGCTTTTTTTCTTGCAGCCATGGTCTGAAGTTCCTGAGGGCTGGTCTCAGGGTTAAAGACCAAAGCAAAGGTGGCATTCAGCAGCTCTGCCTCCTCTGCACCCTCAGTGATCAGGGCTGTGCCTCACTCAGCAGTGAGCCCACACTTCCCCTAGTGTTTCTTTTACTACTGAAATCATGAGGTCTTCTCTGTTCCACAGTGGGAGAGCACTAATAAAGCTCAGAGTTTGAGATGTAAAATACAGAAAGTAAGGTTACTTGTAGACAGAATAAATCAGTGTCCAAAAAGACACAGGGAGGCAAAGACAATCTTGCACTGTATTGCTGTGTAAATCCCTTTCTTCCCATTTTATTTCTTAAACGTGTTTTCAGTCTTTATTGTTCCTGGATCCCTTTGCAAAATTAAGAAAAATTAAAAGCTAGTTAAATTCTGTTCTTTCCTTGTTTCTGTTAGCCTTTACAAGTTCATTATTCATGTGCACTTTCTTTAAACATATAGTCTTTATGATGTAGTCTTCTTTCTGGAAGTATATTTCTGCACAATTATACCTTCAATTGATTAATTTTATGGCTCTGAAGTTTGTCTTTCAGTGCAAACTGAAATTATATTCCAGAATGTGTTGATTTTGATGCAGTAATTTAGACATTTTCTATTTTAACATCTTTAAACAAATGCATCAATAACAATTTTTAAGATGAGGTAATGAATTTTCTCATCCAAATTTTTCCTGGAAGATGCTTGTATTAGTCAATTAGATCCAATGGTCTGAGCACAGACCTTTTGGGATCCAAAATCTGCATTCCAGTAGTAACACTGAGTTACTAATTGGGCAGTGGACTAAATTCAATAAAGCTGACCAATCTGATTTTATTCAGTCATGCAAACTGGAGACACTTAACTTCCAGACTGTATAATCCTGAACAAAATTAAGTCAAAGTATAATCACTTGCCAAGAAGTTATTTCAAGTGGTATTCAGTTGCTTGACTCCTTGAAGTAACCAGGGGAACTTCCTCTTGTTTCTATAGACTCAGGATTTCATCAAGAAAATTTTATCCTATGTATCTCATAGAGTTTATAATCAAAGCCCTCTTTTTTCATCATACAGACACATGGAGCCATACACAGAGCCCTAGTTCAATCTACTATGCAAAGCAATACAGCAGTGAGAAAGGGGAGACTTCAAAGGGTCTTTTGAAACAAGCTGCACAGCCCCATAAATATTTTAGAAGAGTGGTTTACTTTTCTGCATTTGGATGTGAATTTTTGTAGAGTACCATGGGATAAAACCCTGGAGGGAAGAGGGGCCCAAGAAAGCTAATATTATGGATAGTATTCAAGGATCACCTCCTCCAAGCTCAGGAGTGATGCATCCCAAGGAAGAGGAAGCCAGGCAAAAATGCCACAAAACCTGCATGGATGAACAAGGAGCTCAAGTCTGAGGCTTTGTCCAAGGATGGACAAAATGAAACACAAAAATGAAGCCTACAGAGGGTGGAAACAAGAATAGCTAGACTAAGAGAAATACAGAGAAATTGTCTGAGCAGCCAGGGATCAGGTCAGGAAAGCTGAAGTCCTGTTAGAATTTAATCTGGCTGTGGAAATCAAGGGCAACAATAAATACAGCAGTCATAAAAGAAAGACTAGGGAAATCTAGGCTCTCTCTGTAAGGAAACAGGAGACCCAGTTAGTTACCCAGGATGTTGAGAAGACTGAGCTACTCAATGTCTTCTTTTCCTCTGTTTTCACTGACAAGTGCTCCAGCCACACCACCCAAGTGACAGAAGGCCAAGGCAGGGACAGGGAGAATGAAGAACTGCCCACTGTAGGAGATAAAGCTTGACACCATCTAAGGATCCTGAAGGTGCAAAAGTCCATAGGACCTGATGAGATGCATCTGTGAGCCCTGAGAGAACTGGCAGACAAGTGGCAAAGCCATGATATTTGTGAAGTTGTGGCAGGCCC
>NW_008631980.1:12333-34151 GCF_000691845.1 Merops nubicus
CATAACTGCCATTTTTAAAAAGGGGAAAAGGGAAGACCCGAGGAATGGCCGGACAGTCGGTTTCACCTCTGTACACGGATAGATTGGAGCAGGTCCTCCTGGAAACTATGCTAAGGCACATGGAAAATAAATATATGATTGGTGACAGTCAATATGGCTTCACTAAGGGCAAATTATGCCTGACAAGTTTGGTGGCCTTTTATGATGGAGCCCCCAACACAAGAAGGACATAGATCCGTTGGAGTGAGTCCAGAGGAGGGCCATGAAGATGATCAGAGGGTTAGAGCTGGAGCACCTCTTCTGTGAAGACAGGCTGAGCGAACTGGGGTTGTTCTGTCTGGAGAGGAGAAAACTCCAGGGAGACCAAACACCAACCTTCCAGTATCCGAAAGGAGCCTACAGAAAAGCTGGAGAGAGACTTCTCATAAGGGTGTTTATCAATCAGACAGGGCCTAATGACTTTAAACTGGAAGAGGGTAGATTTAGATTAAATGTAAGGAAGAAGTTCTTCTCTATAAGGGTGGTGAGGCACTGGAACAGATTACTTGGAGAGGCTGTGGGTGCCCCATCCCTGAAAGCATTCAAGGACAGGTTGGACGGGGCTTTGAACAACCTGGTCTGGTGGTAGGTACCCCTGTCCATGGCAGGAAGGTTAGAACAAGGTTGCCTTTAGAGCACCTTCCAACTCAAATCATTCTATGATTCTGTGATAATTTTGTATTGAGCCCCATCTATACTGTTGTAACCGTATGCAAGTGACAGGAGAGGGCAGCAGAATACAGTTAGGACCCCGGAGCTCTAGCAGGTGTAATGTTTTTTGAACAAGTCATTTGTATGCCTGATAGCTTTTCAGTATTCTGTTTCATTCTGGTCCAGCTTAGGTGCCTGACTGAGGAACGTGTTTAATTATGGTTATTAAGTTTTGAGTAGAAAGCTGAGTAAAAGACCAACCTCAGTGAATAAATTAGAATTAAAAATTTGATAAGAAAATACTATTGACAATACATTTGCCCTTTATTTCACTTAATTAAAGGAGACATAGGCTTTGCCTTACACAAGAGGCACTAAATCCCTGGTCCGTATTTATTGATCCTGAGGACAATGCATCTTGGTTTACTTTGGGAGAATATTTTAGGACTCTTATTGAAATAAATCTTTTGGGCTTTGTTCTAAATGTCATTCCCTGTTCATGAGTTTTGTATTTTTGTGCATTGTCCCCACACCAAAAAAAAAACCCATATGCTCATCCTAGAATTCATCAGTGCACACTTCTGCTCACTGCTTGTGCAGCAGTAGGGCAATACCAAGGTCTCTGTGGTACTCCTGTGTGGTAGTGTGAGCTCAGGGCCTGCTCTAGGAGCAATGTGTGCTGCACTCAGCTTGGGAGGTATCATTACTATTTGTAACTGTCACTGTTGTGCCACTGATATATCTGTTGCATAGAAATGGCTCATAAATTTCCCCTGTAAACTCTGGTATCTGAATTGTTCCAGATTTATTATACTGATGAGCTGGTGACTTACTGTACTGGATGTTTGAATTTATATCACAAGTTCTCAAGTCACCAAAACAATGAATTGCTCATTCTGATCAGCTCCTGTTTCATTTTGACTGACTTTGCTGTCATCTGAATCCACCTAGGCCCTGGTTTCACCAGGACAGAATCATAGGCCAGCCACTGTCTGCAGGCCATGAGCAGTTTGGAGTGAGCCAGGGCAGCTGACCTGAGCTGGCTCACAGGGGTGTCCCACCCCATGTGCATGATATACCCTGGCTGAATAGTGAGGTGGAAGAGGACTTTCAAAGGGGCCTGAAGTGAGCTAATAGCTTTTTACAGACCTTCTATAAGCTGCTTCTCACTGCCAATAATCATTCATCCACTATTCACAGCTTTGTTAACAAAGTGAATCTGAGTTCAATGTTACCCCAGAACAGTGTTACTAGATCAAGACAGAAACCCATCCATTCAAAAGTTTGCTCAATGGTAAAAGCCTAGGAAGACTATAGGAACAGACTGAGCATATATATTATCCCTCATACTGTTCCATCTCCCAGTATTTACAGTTAGAGTCTTCCTGAGCCAAATGTATTTTTTATATACATAGTAATTTAAGTGGATTCCTGTTCCATAAACTTGTCCAAATTTCACAAAACTATTAAATTATCCATAACAAGCATATATACTTGGGTATTCTGCCTACTGTATGTAAGGTTCTTTATGGAGGGACAAGCAAAGAAGGAAAACATTACAAATAGTCAATACAAGCGTTGATTTTCGCATTATTTGTCTCTTAATATTTAAGCTGACCACAATCATCTTTCCTAGGCATGCAGAACAGACTTTTGGCCTCTGACCTTGAGCTGTTCTCCTAATCACTGACCTGGCCTTCAGCTGCTTTCTCAGAACCAGGTCCAGTTTAATAAAGTAAATGGCCTTTTTTTTTTTTTCCCACTAAATTTGTCTCCTTCTAATTTGCTCCAAAACTGTGTGCATCAACTTGTACCATAAGAATCTCTTCCTAGAAAATCAAAAGCAAAGAGAAACCCATTTGTGTCAACAACATGTAAATCAAGTAGTCTTTGACTACTTCTCAAGGCACAAAATAATCAATCAGTTGACAATTTGCTCACCATTTGGTTCAATGCACAAAAGTCTTTCCTTGGGATTCACAATCAGGAAGCAGATTATGATTAAAGACCTTTACATTGTGGACTGAATCTTCTGAAGATCCAAGAAGTCTTATTAGTGATAGCTAAAACTGAGGATGTAGGAGCATAATTCATACACATAATCACTTCCGTTCTTTGGAATCTCTGTCATGTCATTAATGGATTCTCAGAAGTGTGATTTTTAATTATCTCGAAAGGCAAAATATGCCAGCATATTACCCAATTCCCTCAGGCCAAATTGCTTTGATTTACAGCAGTGCATTTCCATTGACTCTGCTGAGCAGGATTTTCAGAATGTGAGAGCTCCATGGGCTGATACTAGTCATTCTCACATGAGAGTCAGAGCTGTGTTCTCATGAAATAACAAAGCTGCCAGCCAGTAGATGGAGGAAGTCCTGTGAAAGCCTTGTAGAAATAGTACCTCACAGGTGCTGTGAGAGTTTGTTCCTTCTCTCTTATGGAATTTGAAAAGTCTGAAGTGGAAATTCTGCTTCTATGTCTAAATGTCATTCAGTGTGGTTCCCAGGTGTATAGAAATATATTTCAGAGGGGTAGAAAACACCTCTATTTTTCAAGCATATAATCAGTACCAGCCATACTGTGTAACTTCAGCCCACCTCACTGAGGAAAGAACAGTTTGGTCTTGTGTTGACTTTGTAAAAGAAGGTGTTATGCTATAGGTAAGAGCTTAAAAGTTCACAGAAAGTGAGATAGATATAGAAAGTGTCAAAGGATGAAGCTTTTCCCTCAAAAGGGTTAGTCAAGACACTGTGATAAGTAAGAATGGCCTGAGTCTCATCATTACCTAAATAAGTCCTTTTAGCAGCAAATACTTTCACATCTGTGTTGTTAAGGAGAAGGTAACACTCTAACATGTTGGATGATTTATCCACCTGACTTAGTAGGCTGTGCTTTTTTTCCCCAGGTAAAGTCTGAAATCTAAGTTTCAATAGGTTCTCTAATGTTTCAGCAGTTACTTGTGGTATCTGATAGAAGAATTTATAAAGAAACAAAACGTTGACCCGGAGAAACACAGAGGTGCCTTTCTCTGCCCCGATGAAGCTAAGGTGACATAAGCTCAGCAGGGTGGTCCTCCAGCCTTTTTATTTATTTAAACAGACAAGGTGACTGGTCTGCTCACAAAGCTTCTGAAACAGAGTGGAATTCATGGAGGCCTTCAGAGTATAACTCATCTGTCAATGGCAGCCATAATCACCCGGCTACACTTACACTGTCAGAGTCTCTGGAATAAGAAAGTGGACACTTTTTCCACTCTCTTTCTATATTTCCAGACGTTTACATGGTGTTTTCACTTCTTATGACAACTGCAGCATGCAGCCTGATGAATGAGTTATGCCCTTGGTGCCGGCTGACATCCAGCTGAACTTGCTACCAGAATTTTAACGACACATCAGCAGCAGCAGCATGCTGGTAAGGTGCAGTACTTCTCAGTTTTAGAAATCCAGTTAGAATGGTCATTTCTCTACCAGTAGCAATAGCACTAAACAAAATTTAAAAGTTCACATAATTCTATCATGAAATAAAAAAAAAAAAGCTTTTTTTTTTGTGTTTATTTCAATAATTCAGGCTCTCCAGTAACATAGTTCTTTGGTTCACTAACGGAATGGCTCTTAAGTAAAACAGAGTTTGTCCTTGTGAAACTGCTTTTCTCTCATTTGTAGATCTTCAAGCACATTTCACACAACCAAGTGCGATGTATAAGCAAGAACAACAGTGATAAATTATTGTTTTGAGGCCAGACCCTTTTAATTGGTAGCTCAAAGTGGAACATGAAACTTGAGACAGCAGTGTTGTTCAAATGTAAATGCAGGAGTACCTGAGAGAAATGAGGGTTATCTTGTCTTTGTAAACTATTTTTAAGGGTCTGTAGCTTTGCATGGCTCACAGCTCATCATCCATCTAAGGATAAAGGTAAAGATTTAGGCTAGTTGTCAGAAAAAAAGAATTACAGAAAGATAAATTTGCCTTCTAACTTATTCTATGTGTTGGCAAAGCCAACATTTAACCACATTACACTGAGTGGCTCTTTGTGACCTTCTGGCGTGAGGGGTATTGCTGTGGTGAGGAGATGTGTCCATCCTATAAGCTCTACAAACCTGTAAACTTCCGGGGGAAGGGAGCATCACGGTGTCCCAGCTGAAGGGCAGAGAATAGAGGGTGAGTGCTGTACAGTGCAAAGTGAAGCCTTTGTTGGCCTGTGTACCAGGGGGAGTTATATTTAGTCATACTCTTTCCTCCCTTCCTATGAATCCTCCATGGAGTACTGAGTTCTGCTAGTAGCTCTATCAGTTGATTACTGGTGGCTTTTTGCACAGAAGCTCAACATTATGGGTTCAGTTGTGATTTGCAGGCTACTTTAATGCTCATGCACTGAAATAACAGGGAAAGAAAATAAAAAAATCCTAGAAAGTCATTAATATTTTTTGGTCCCTTAGTAGGACTTGGCTTATCAGGAAGATAAAAAAAAAATCCAAACAACCAGACACTGTGTTTACCTCAGCTATTAGTTAGATATAAAATATCACCGCTTTAAATACAGAGCAGACATGCTACAATTAGCTCCAAAGGCTTTGAGATTATATGCTTTCATCATTCAGTGATAATGATTCTTAGGAAAAATACTTTGCTAGAGTAGATTTTGCTTTTGTAAAACGTTAACTACACACAAAGTAGTCGTGATTTAATAGTATTTAAAGTAACCATTGTTCTACAGTCAAAGATGATCTGCTAAATTACAATAAATTGTTTCAGAGAGAAGGAAATGAATGACTGCAGTTTTATTTTCTCTAAGGCTTATAAGGATGCTTTATAGTTCAGATTAAGAAATTATTTTACTTCAATATTCAGCAATATAATTTTATGATAACTAGAATTAATGATTGCCATTTTAAAATCAAACAAGATAAAAATCTACTTACCTTATTGACAAATCTAACTTGCAGTTGTTTTTAGAAAAGTTCTCTTCTGCTTTAATAACTTAAGTTAGCATGATAAGTAGGCCTGGCTCTTAAAACTATCAAAAAAAGACCAATGGGAAAATAGAAGAACACTGACTTCTGGTTTCTCCTCTACCACACACCTACAGGAGAAACCAGAGAAATGAGATTACTTGAATCCCCTTCCGATACCTGAGTGGACTGCTAGCTAAAGCCCAAATTGGAGACCAGAGATCTCCTGAGCTGGGGAGATATTACTGGGGAAACTGTTGGAATTGGCGGTTAAAATCCAAGATGGAACTGGGCATGAGCAGTGGAAAACAGAAGCAAGTTTTAACAGAAATCTTCATGTAATTAAGAGGGCGCCAGGAAGTTACTCTGAAATGCAGCACATAAAATAATAATTTATCAGTTTTTTGACAGCATCTGGAATAGAGGATGTGTTTTCTACACAAGTGGTAACTCGTTTGCTACTCAGGAAAAAACTTAGTTTGAAAAATTGGTACTGGACAGAAAGAACAAGGAAATTTGGGTAGCTATAATACCTAATAGCAGAATGCCCAGTGCTTTGAATTTATTGTATCGTGACAGATTACATAGTTTAAATGTTATGTTGTAGCAAGTGGAGAATTATAGCCTAGTACCTATTTAATGTTATATTGGAGGACTTTTACCAAATCCTAGTGTGAACCTTTATTCTGACTTTTGTCACTAATTTAGGCAAAACATGGTACAAAGCAAAGTTATAGACTAATGTCTGGACAGTTTGGAGCATGGAACGAGAAGTTTCTCTGTTTCATAAACAATTTCAGATACTGTGAGTGAAATATTAAATAGTCTTTAAATAAAAGAATCATTTTTTTATCTTAGACTAATTTAAAAAATGTAGCAAATGTATTGTGGTATAAACTTGGACCTTGTGTGTCAGACATTAATGATCTCCTTAGTTCCATTCATAGAAATGCACATAAGAAATATCCCCGGTCCTTATGTATCAATCCCTACTCCCCCCTCAAAAAAAAAATTAAAAACAAAACAAAACAAAATAAAACAAAACAAAACCACCAAACCACCAAACCAACCAACCAAAAAAAAAAAAAATTTCCTAGGATTAGAATATCTTCTGTGAGTAACAGGTTCTACCAGGGAATCATGGTGAAAAATATTTCTGGTGTAAAGTTTCAAAATTTAATCTGAAGATAAAATATTCAATAAAACCATATATACTTCCATGGCCAATTTTACAATAATTTTTTTTTGGCAAGCTGCCTTCTAAGCAGTATGTGTGCACCAGCAATGTTTGGATGTGTTTTGGTGCAATACTGTGTCTAGAGTAAGAAGTGAGTCAGCAGCAATTGTGCACTGATCTGTAGAGATAACTCTGACCAGTTCCTTGGCAGGTGGGAAGACAGGTCAATGACTCCTGCAAAATCCCAAACCTGAACCAGCAGTGAACCTGAATTTTGCATAATTTCTCATGGAACAATATGAATTACTCAAGTTATATTTATTTTAATTAAGATGAGTTTAAAGAGGAATTTTGACAAAAATGGGTTTTGTGAGGAAATCTCCCTTCACTAGCATAGATAAATTCTCAGAGTCTCTCACCTCCAAAAGAAACCTTATATTAAGGGCAAAAAAAGGGAAGAGAAACTGGGATATGTTTTAAGTGGATATGGGAGATAAAGCTCGTGTTGACTTCTCTGAGGCAAAGGCATGTTTTATGCTCATTACTCTTACCAAAAAGTTTCAGAAAAAACTTATTTCCTTCTTGTGCAAAACAGAACTACTTCTGTCCTTTCCTACTTTCTATTCTAGGACTGCAGGGCTGAGCTGATATTGCAGAAAATCCCTCTCATAATCATTTAATATATTTGAGGAACCAAAATCTTCAGAGTCTTAAACAAATGCCAGTGTCTTCTGAGGTGGTCACAAAATACTAGTATTGGAAGGCACGAGTGAGTAATCTGCAGTATTATTTGGTGCCTGTAATAGAGAAAGAAGAACCAGTCTTTTCTCTATCCCCACTAGAAGCCTTACTGAAGATGAATTTGGCTCCAGATTGTCAGACAAAGCATTTTGAGTTGTAAACTGTCCTGTACTTCATTTTCCTAATCTGAGTAGTACATATTTGTTCTATGTGCACTTAGGAAAGGAAATATTTAAGGTAAAAGGATAACTTGGCTACTAGTTGACATTTATGAACAGTATGTACTTCTACCTTTGAACAAGAGTTGATATCCTGGATGTCACTGAGGTAATTTCATTTTCTGAAAGAGACACTGCCAAAGCATTTGTAACTAGAATAATCAGTAGAGGGAAGAAAATAGGAGCAGATGTGATCCTTCTTCTGCTGTTAGTATGTTCTTCCAGCCCAGCAGATGAAGGATGAAAAACTATTAAGAGAATACACTGGTGATTGGATATCAGTCTACCATACTGTTTCTTGAATATTTCAACCACTTGTTAGTTAATTCTCAAAATATAATTTAAATTTCTCATTGGAAAAGGCAAATATGAGGCAGCAAATCAAGACAAGCAAGCTATAATGAATCTAGACTTTGGAGCAATCCAGCTGAGCTCCAGTGTATGACCTCAGTTCTGCCTTCAGTCTCTAAGTTTCTTATCAAATGTCCAGCTTTCTCCTAACACCTTTCTTCTCTCCCATTCCTCATCTGCAGCCTCTCCAGAGGACCTATTCTTTTCTCTCTATGACCCATGCCCACAACATTAGTGATGAAAGTGAAACCGAATAATAAAAACATATGAGACATCACTAGCTACATACTATAACCAAAATAATTTAGTTCAACAATTCCAAATATAGGTCCAGCAGCATAATTTAATGGTGGTTTTTGATTGGATTTGATTAATACTTTTTCTCTACAAACAGAGAATATATAGTAATGTGCTGAATAAATCACGTGTTAGGTCTTGTAATTTTGAACTCTTAGATCCTACTGAAAAAGAATATTAGAATTTGAAAAGAAGTTCTGATAATTTTGTGGTAAAATATTGCAAAAACATGGTTATTACTGTAATGTTCAAGAAATGCCTGAAATGGTAAAAAAACAAACAAACAAACACCCCACAACAATAAAACAAAACAAAAAACAATGGAGTGGATATTCTGAGATAAACTCTTTGAGGGAAATATGACAAATAGGATAGCATAGAGAAACTCTAAAGGATATTAAGTAACAACAGTTCTGTCACAGGCAGACTATAAATAAAGAAACTTTTTGTACAGGTAGGTTGTAGATTTAGGTAGAATGTTACACCAAGAAATTCTGTGACAGCAGAATGCTGTAAGCATTTAGTAAGGTGATCAATCTGAGTTATAAACTTCTCAGTTTCCAGCATGCATTTTACTTACAACAGCAGGTATAAATCCCTCCAGATCTAGGCTACCTAGACTGGAATGAATTGAATGCCTCTGTGTGCAGTGATGTGCATTGTTTCTTGTAGCTTTACACAGTGATCTTTATTTTGAAGAGAAGATCTTTAAAGTAAAGACTCACATCCAATGACCTATGGGCAAAATATTGCAAGTGGGATTACTAGTAGCCTGGGACAGGAAAATAGTTAGAACTGAAGTTAATGAGGAAAGAGGCTAATGAAGAAAGTAGTTCTTCATCCATTTCATCACTAAAGCAAGATCATAAGATACCTCCATATTTCTAAACAATTTGAAATTATATCTGATGTGGCAGATAACTCCCCCTTTTTCAAGAAGCAGAAATATTTGACTTTTAGCAGATAGGGTATTAAAATATTGTTTCTCTATAAGTATCATAAATACTGGTAAATCTGGATAAATGTCTTTCTCGAAGTGAGATGTTGTAGAAGTTGTGTGTCAGAGCTGTGATGAAAGGAGAGCTTGCTGGCAGGGCTCTCCGTTTCCCATCTTTCACCACTACTTCATTCATGCCCTTTAATGCAGTTGCTAGGTGGGATTTTTTTTTTTTTTAATGAAGCCTCCTACACTGGAAGGATTTTATTTGATCTCCATTTACAATAATAACGAGCATCAATAATTTGCATTTACAAAAGTGATGTTTCTTCTATTTTGTAGAAAGTAATTGGATTTCTGTAAGAATGTTCCTTGAATGATTTATAAGACATGCAGGAATTTAGCATGTACCATGATCTATCTGGAAAATTTGTTCTACAAATTAAGTCATGCTACCTGTCTGTCTACTTCATTAGTAACGTTGTCCTTTGAATTCTAATATCTGTATAGAACAAAGGCTTCAGCCTTTCACTACAATGCAGTCTAAGTAGTGAGGGGAAAACCAATGACAGAACATTTCCCTCCTATGCAGAGGGACTATTTCACAACAGTTGCCACTCTCCCTATGAAGATGCTGTTCAAGTGATATACTTTGACATGGAATGTAATTTTTTTTATAGTACAAGATGAAAGTAATTTATTACTTACCTCTGATGCAGAGATGAGAGCACAAAATAAAATCTCCTCTACAATTTTCTTCCTTTTTTAATTAAAAGCAATAAACGTAGATAGGTAATATTCACAATGAATCAGAAATTCTTGTGTTTCAAAATTAAAGTTGTGTGAAAGAAATGAAGTGTCAGATGTTGTGTTTTGGACAACATTATGTTCCTGAAACTTCAGAATTTAAAAAAAAAACAGGGAAAGGAGAGAGAAAGAGGAATGTTATTTTCAATGCCCAGAAAATCTAACAAAATCGGGCAAGTTTTTAGAACTGTTATATGCCACTTCTACAGATTTTTGGAAGACAAATAAACATGATTGCACCAATCTTCTCTGCACTCTTGGATGTGTCAGTGGGTAGAATCAAATTAAATTCCACAAAAACTGAACCACATAGATAAGTGGCTTTTAGGCTAGATCTGTGTGATCGATGTGATCCTCTGCTGAGAAGGCTACTAAACAATGAAGGAAGCTTATCCATGTAGGAGCACAGTGACAATTAGGTATACCATTTTGGAAAAAAATTCTTATAATGTTAGCACACTGGATAAGTAGGAGCCAAAATTGACCTTTGTTTCCTGCATCTTTGTTTTGCTTGGATTTTGTGATTCTAGGTCCTTCAACTGGACCCATTCAACAGCACTCAACCATTTCTTTTGCTTGTAACTTAGATTGTCTGTAACTCCCTACATATGGATATAATTGTGAAGATGACAAAGTCTTTCAAAACAGATAGAAAAATAACGTTCCTATTGCTTTCTGAACTAATTATCCTGCACAAAACAAGTATGATTGAGAGGCTTCATAACAGACACAGCAGAATAGAAAGCAGCTCACAATGGCTAATTATTTGATTTACTGTGATAATAACAATTTCCAAAGACAACTTGTAATGGGATATAGAATAACTAATGAACTAACTATGTTTTATTGTGAGTAATTAGATAATCCATCAATCTACTTGAAGCATTAAGGAACTGTTCCAAACCTTGAAGATAAATGCAAAAGAAGTTTTTACATTAAACATTTTGCATGTCCACCTACTTGGGCAAAGGACAGGTAAGCACTGTCATGTTAATTATAATTTGAGAGATATTTTCTACTAGGTGCAGGCAATGACAATATGAAAAAAAAAAAAAATCAGGTATGAAAGGAAAAAAAAAATCCATTGTAATTATAAAGTTAGTGAAAGAATTTCTGCAATGGAGGGTAATATTATAGTTCTAATGTAATAAAAAGTTTAACGGTAATTAGTTAATTTGCGATGCTTTATTGCTGTAAAGTAGAATTTCTCTATTTTCCTCCTTGTATTTATGCTACTCTATATCCATAGATAATTTAGCTCATATTTCAGAATTAGGTTACAAACCACTTATTGTGAAACAATCAATGTATCATTTTTCTAATTGCAAAGTCAAAATGATACAGTTGTGCTTTGTCTTGCCCTGGAGATTTGTGCAGTTTCCAAAACATTATCCAGTGCAAAGCTTTTCAACAGCTAGAGCGTGTGCACTCAAACAAATCCTCATTTGTAAGGAAGTGTTGTTGCTTTGTAAAAGAGCTTTTTTAATGGACAAGAGATAATATAGCTCTGTCTCAGTCAGCTACCTTTTCTTCTAAGGGAAGAGAACAAACACAAAAGTGTGACTGAAATAAATACAATAAAAAAGCCTGAAACTTGGGGCCAGATTCTGTTTGCCTTCATCTGTAATAGAATCTGAACAGTGTCTGGGCCCATTTCCCACCCCTCAAGTATTGTCCAAATATGTCTATATTATTTTACACTCTTAAACTTTGAACTATGGTGTGGGGGGGTCAAACTGAATGTTGGGAATAGTCCCAAGTCATTGCTGTTATCTGCATGACCTTGCTGTCTGTTCTGTGAAGCTATGGTTTCCTAGTGAACCTAAAGCTGGACCAGCTAGTAAGTAGAAGACCTGCACCTGGGAAGACCTGGGGTCTTATCTGGCAACTGGGTAAGGGGACAAGGGTCCAGGCATGGGTACTGAATGGACTTAAAGTCCATGCTAATACTTAAGGAATCTGTGCAAGGAGTTTTGAAGTCTGTTGGGTGAGGTTCCCTTAGGAGCGGGTCCACTGCTGAGTGGTGTGGATTGGCAAAGGTCATCAAAAAGGCTGATGGACACAGCACCTTCTTTGTCTTGGTCTTTACCAAAGTCTGCCCTCATGCTGCCAGGTAGAGATGCAGCAGAGTCTGGGCAGGTGAGCTATAACCCAAAGTAGAAGACTGAATTAAGGAAATGGGACAAAGACACGGCCATGGGATCAGGCTGATGCACCCAAGAGAACTTAAAGAACCTGCTGGTGTCTCTGTGATGTTTCTCTCATCACTTTTAAAAGGTCATGATGAATTGGAGAGGTTCCTAATGACTGGTAAAGTTTATCACACTCATCTTCAGAATAGGTAGGAGGGAAGACTCATAGTATTACCTGCCTGTCTGACTCATCTCAATTCCTAGGAGGATTATGGAATATTCTTCAAAGCTACTTCCACAAAGGGTGAGAAGTTGGCTAGGAAAAACCAGCATGCCTTTAGCAAGGATAAATCATACTTGACTGAGTTGATTGCCTTCTATGTTAAGACAAAACTGCTCTGTGGACAAAGGGGTAAGCATTCCCTGCTTCAGCAAAGTTCTCAACAGTTTCCTCCAACATACTCTTCTAGTGAAATTTGAGATACAAGTTGGATGGGTGGACAGAAAAATATGTGGAGAAGTGAATGGACCTTCAGACTCAAAAAGCAGTGGTCAATAGTTAAAACTCTAGGTGAAGAATAGCCACTAGCAGCATTCCTGAGGGGTCAATAATGACATCAGTGTTGCTCAGTAACTTGGATCCTACAGTGGCGTGCACTTTCCAAAAGTTTGAGGCTGCCACCAAACTGAAAATACAGTCAATGAATTTGAAATAAATGGCTGTCAACTAGAGGGCCCTGGGCAGGCTGGAGAAATGGGTTCTCAAAAATCTCATGAAGATCAATGAAAGCAAAAAGCAAAGGTTTGCGTCCAGGGTGGAATAACTTCATACAACAATACAGGCTGGGTGCCAGGTGGATAGAAAGCAGCTTTGCAGAAGAGACCTGGGGACCCTGGCAGGCTACAAGCTGAACATGTGTCAGTAATGTGTTTCAGAGGAAGGGCTAAGCAGTACAGGTAACACTTCCAGACCTGAGAGGCAGAGTAGAAAGCACTCTGAATGTGGAAGCAGGTAGACAAAGCTGAGCTTCTACAATGCTCTTTGACACTTGGATTCATGTTCTGAAAAGCTTTTTGTATGTAAAATGTGAATTGACTCCTATTGAAGCCACTAGTGATTTAATGAGAAAAACGTAAGTTTTCAGTCAGCTTCAACTCCAACCTTTTTTAATCAAGCTGTCACTATTTACAGATAGAGTCTTTGCATTATAAGTAAAGGGCAGCTCTTCATGAGAACATTTTTCTATGGCAATTTCATTTTCTCTGTAATGTGTTGTTGCTTCTTGCTGTCACTTGATTTATAAACTGGAAAACATTAGCTGGCTAAACAAAATTACCATGCATTTAGCTATGACAATTTGTTACTATGCATCTGCCAACACAGCATGAGAATTCAGCTTATTCAGAATGCAACAATGGAGAAGGTATTTCTTGGTAGTTTGATTCCTTCTGAAATTCTATACAAGACGTGAATTTTAGTGGCATTATGGTATATCATAGTCATTCTTGTCTTAAACCAGACTGTATAATCATAAAGTCTGCCCCAGCCCTACAGAATTAGTAATATAAATCCTTCTGTGTGTTCTTTCCCCCTGCTTCGTTAATGCTGTAACTGTAGAAAACACAATTCCTAGAAATGTCAAAGGAAATTGCCTACAAAGGGGAAGCATTATGTCCCATATGACCATTAACATCAGAACCAGTACACTTATGAAATATTATTCAGATCAATCAGATGTACTGAACACAAGGACTAAACATAGGGTATTCATATTTATATATCAAAGTAAAAATCCAATGAAAGCATATGGCAACAGCAATCCTTTTTATGCTCAAATTTTCTGTCACCTCTCTTATCTGTGACTGCTTCATGTCTTTAGACAGTGGAATCTTCAGGGCAGGGGCTGTTGCCCCATCTTCTAATATGGTCGAGTTGCTCTTGGCAAAACGTGCACTAGGGATTCAAGATTTGTTATTTAATTATAATAGCACCTTCAAAGTCCAACTGAGGTTGTAGTCTTACCAAGTTAGATAGCACACAGACTGTGAGTTAGAGTCTGCAATTGTATTTTTCTCATTAGGAAAAAGTGCCTAGAGGCAGATAAGTTTTCCTATTACAGTGGAGGTGGCAGCGCTGGCTGGCAGCTATGGCTGAACAAAGGTAGCAGCTGATCTTTGCCTTTCATTTGTACTTGAGAAGAAAATGCAGCAGGATACAAGTGGATCCATACATGACTGCTGTTTAATTGCTTTTGTTGCAAGGCAATGCTGACAAGTCTAATGAAATACAGTCAGAGAAGTTTTTACAAAGATGAACTGGAAGAACAATACAATGATATAACAGAAGAAGTGATATAGATTACTGCTGCTTCCTGTGACTGGAAATGTTCTCAAGGGCTTCAAATCATATGGGTCAGAGAACCATGGTCCTGTCTCTCGAGAGAACCAGAAAATTGCAATACTTGTATGTGAAATATGTTGACAAGTGAGAGAGAAGAAAAGGACGGAGAAAAATCCAGAGCCTCATGTCTGTATCTATGTATTGGTTACACTCCTACACAGATGACTGAGTGACCTTGTCTATCTGAAAAAGACAGATACTTCTGTTTTTATCCATTTTTGTTTGTTTGTTTGTTTGTTTTTGTTTGATTGGCTTTTTTTGTTTGTTTTTGTTTTTGTTTTGTTTTGTTTTTTTAACCAGGCAATGGCATGAAGTTTATGTCTCCCCCTTCAATGGAACATTAGAACCACTTCTGATTATGATAAGATACAAGACATTCTCTGAAAATTATGGGTTTCATGGGACCTTAAGTTTTAACAAGGGAATACTTGGTATTTTTAATGGTTTTAATTTCTTTTGGACCTGCAGAAGTAAAAACAAATCTTTAATACTTAAGCAAATAGTACAATTTTTAATACTTAAGCAAAAAATGTCATACATTTTATAACCAGCACTGAAATGCATTGTCAGTGTTTTATAGATACAGAATAGTTCCTTTTAATCTGCCACACTTCATCCTTCTGTTTCAACCAGTCACTGCTTACCAAGTGACTGCTCACTGCATGTAGCTGTGTGGAGGAGTAAATGTCACATGCCAAAACTCAAGGAAGACAAGCACTGCTGGTTTACTTGTGACACTCAGCTCAATTGCTGGTTCCCACCAGCTGCAGATACAGTGTCTGAAAGTATACTTCTGAAAGAAGAATCCACTTTCTGACTTGCAAGGCACTTAATGCTGAGGTGATCACAGCAAGCAGCTCAAAGGGTTTCACAGATATGAATGGAAAATAAAGCTTCAAGCTACATCCATGCTTCGCAACACCAGAGTGACCTGCAAAGCATCTGCTTAAAGTCCCTGGGCTCTACACCTAGATCTTTGAGGTTCTTCAGCTCCTGTTTATTGAATCTATGCTGATTAATACATACTGCTGGGGGTTGAGAACAAGAACCATTTTTTGCAGCCTGGGCTTCATGTACGAAGGGAAGGATTCTCTGCTGTAATCCAGACACAGCCACTCACTGCGTCAAAGATAGCAGTGTGTCTCACATATCATTGTGTCCAGTATCTGCCTGTCCTCCTGTGAGTTTCTAAAAGTATATGTTCCTGAATCTTAAAGACCACTAAGACATCCTTTGTTAGCCAGAGACTCTGTATGGAGTTTCAAAACCCCTTGGCTTTAATGTGGCTAGTTTTGGAAATAATTTTCTTCGCAATGTTGCAAAGATGCTGAACTTACATTCATCTAAAGTATATATTCCACAATAATAATTTTTTTTTTTATAAAAATGCATTGCATTTTAAGGCTTACATTTCTAGGGCTGCTTTGCAAGGGAATCTGATTAATTTCTTCTCTGAGCTTAGCTAAAAAACAGACTGAAGCTTTAAATGATACCTTTCTCAAAGGAGAGGACTACAAAAAAGCCTTTTAAACATAAGCTGACCTTCAAATAACTTACAGAATCATGACCTACAGGAACAAAACCACTTATCTATAACTAGTCAGTAGTGAACAGTTTCTCACTGAATCACTTTTAATGAAATCTGAGAATTAAATGGAGACTGAAATCCTCCATAGGCCTCAGCAGTACTATTGTAATTAGTGTAAATTTTTGATCTCAATGGTCTTTGCATTGGGTTTTAAATTCAGAGTTGACCTGAGCTGAAAATCGTCAGTGACTGTGAGAGTCTTAGGAGGAAACACTGTGTATGCTCACTCTGTTCTTTTTATTAGGCACCAACATATGGCTGCTGTTCAAGGTAGATACTTGCAATATAGATACACTTTATGTGTGGACATATGGACAGCTGTTCAGATGTCCATCAGTGCTGTCCAGGATGTGGTTATTAACATAGTGAATAGCACTATGAATACCATTAGCTTTATTAAACTGCCAGCTTAAGAATTTATGATCTCCATGCTTAGATCTTCTGCATTATTATATTATTATATTTAACCTACTGAGCTATTACACTATAGCTTATCATAAGCATCCTCAGCTTGTGTAATAATTCTGAATTATGCTTTACTATAAATTCTTATTCTTTCTCTCTAATTTTCTTTTCTAACTTCATGCAGTCTTTATCACACACATTTCCTCATTTTTTTATTTTGATCATCATAAAATAAAACTCCATTCATAAGCTTAAATGCCTCTCTACATAGAATAAAGTGAAGCAATATACATAAAGGATACTCTAGCATTGTGCTGATGGTGGAAAATACTGAAATATATGTGTGAATAATCTTTCTGTGAATAATTCAAGAAAAAAACCCCAAAACTTATTATGATTTATGTCCTTTTTCTCACATAATGACACCAGCTTAAGTGTCTTCATGGGAATCTACTGAGTGCCTTTACCCACCAGAGCTCTTCTATTTACCAATGTTCTGTATGCATAGGGGGACCTTTCTGAGGGTGAAAACAATCCAGTCAATGTTGAAAGAACACCTAGTTAAAAATTGGTTCAAATCCAGGAAATAAACTTAATAAAAACAGGTTAATGTGGCTGAAGGTTATGTGTTTTGGTGTTATGCAAAGGAAACCTCCATCCCTGCTGTTGCCTGCCCTGCCCTTGTGGATAAGAAGCCATCCAGAGCTCCTGTTGCCGTTGAACGTCCAAGAAATTCGACCGCTTACACTGAAGTGAGCCCTGTTTACACTATGTCAGAGCAAGTCCCTCGGGGAGCATAAACTGTTTGACTAAAGAATGCTTTATTTCTAATGCTTTCTGCCATTTCAGAATTTTCTATACAAACACTGAAGATTATTTAACTGGTCATTAGTTAAAAGCATGAGGACTGGTGGTTTTTGCTTCACAAGTGGAAAACTTCAAATTTGTTGTAGAAATTGTATATATTCTTATCTAAAACTTACATCCAGTCTACAACAATTCATCCATTTGAGGATTTATTTCATGGCTCTCAAAGATGCACTGTGTAGTAAAATTGTAGTCATATTTAAGACACTTAGTGAGTAAATTGATTTTTTTGTGTTTAACTAGTCAACATAACTAAAAAGAATGATCAAACAGTCATAATCACAATGAGTTACCCTGAAGTTTTTTCTTTTAATGTTTCTGAAAGGTGAAATTGAATTTGATATTTTGATGCATTATATATTGGTGTCAAATTAAGAGGAGGGGAATGTTTTACCTGTATGAATTATCTTCAGGGTACACAATGTAGATTATTATTAATATTTCCCACCCCAGTATGGTTAAACTATAACTTCAAGTGAATTTCTCTGTGGCTGATTAAAATAATTTATCTTCCTGTACACTATAAATGAAATGCTTTCAGTCAACTGTAAAAGATATTGGTTAGCAGTAACAGCATCATTGGAAAAAGACTAAGAGGTCTTTTTTTCACTTCATATGAATAGTCTCCAAATCATATAAAAGGTAATAACTTTCAATGTCTAACATGTGGCTGCTCTGTAATTAAAAGAGAAACAATATTGAAAGCAGGCTGTAGAGTTATCAGTTTCATAACAGTTTCTCCCACTTTCCCTTTTTTTAGGAAGTTTCTCTTGGAAAGCAGAAGGGAAGAAAAATAAGTATTTATTCTTTCCCAAGCAAGAGGTGTTATAGTTTTGGAAGCCTTACTCATCAGAGAAAACTTTGCTGGTGGTCTAATACTAACATCCATAAAATATGTCTGTCATAAAAATACTCTTGTAACAATGTTAGCCAGAAGAATGTTATTTATTTATTTCAGGTCCTAAGTAGTTATTTTATGGATAACCAACTCTGGACATTAAAACTGGGGAAAGTATTTCGCCCTTGATGAGGGTCGAAATCCACATATTTGAGTGGAGAGAGCCTTCAGCATCTTTGGATACTCTTCTACTTAGCTCTGGGCTTAGACAGGTCAAAATCCTTTCTGCTCTGGAAGCACAAGTCTAAGGCTGCAAGAAATATTTGTATGGGCTGCAAATTAGAAAGGCTTTGGGGGATGGGGGAAAAGTGGAGGATAGAAATGCAGTGATGGCCTTCAAAGCACCTGTAAGAATAGGAGGTAGATGCCAACAGAAATGAACAGTAAGGTGGGAGCAGCAGGAAGGGCTGTGTGGTGGAGGTAGTAGCATCCCTGAAGGGACTGTGACCCACGGAGAACCCACACCAGAGCAGGGGAAATAAGGGGGAAAAGGGAGAATAAAACAGTAAGAAACAAGAGTAGCAGAAAGAAACCAATATGCACAGATTACAACCTCCTGTGCCTCCTTTTGCCTCACCAATGGGCCTGAGTGTAGCCCGTGGTGATGACAAGGGGCTAATCAAATGTTTATGTTAATTTACCAAATTTAGTTAAATTCCCCAGGCTGACTCTATTTTGCCTCTGTCAATCTTTCTAATGGTATGGAGGGAGGGATGCTTTGCACTGGGATATTAAATCTGTCACATGGAATCATTTATCAATTGCAATGGTGATTAATTTAATGTGGAGTTGGGAGTTTCAAAAGTACTTACTATCCTGGAGTTTCTTTCCCTTATCTATAAATCAGACTCCCTGGTACTGAACAGTGACAGAGCAGCAAGACAGGAACCAGAGTGGTATGAAGCATTTAGGGATGAACTCTGCCATAGCTTCAGCTTCCACAATTCCCTCTGCTGTCGCACAGGTATATTTCCTTACATCTAACAACTGAAATATTAATGAAATTAGAAAATGATAAATCATATATAAGCAGTCAACAAATATTTCTCAGCTGAACTGTTTCTAAATGCCTGAAAATGTCTCTGAAGAGGAAGGTTATGGAAAATGTAAATGCACACTACAGCTACCTGTTGACTGCGTTCTTTGGGTGAATATGCTTCATTTAAAAATCATCACTTACAAATTTAGCCAGTGTTGGAAAATTACATAATTCCTGCTTTAATGTCTCCCCTGTCTTTTTCTAAAATTAAAGGAAATTCATGGTCAAGATTTACACAAGAGAGGCAATGACTATCTCATCTGAATTTTTGTGACGGGAATAATAGGAGGGGAAAAAACAGATTTCTAAAAATATTGGAATATACTTTGAAGGTGAAGTCTGAATTTTTAAAAAAAATCTAAGCAGTCTCTGAATTTAACAGAATGTACAATTAAGCATGCAGCTGCATCACAGTACAAAAATAAATGTCAAAATAACTTTTTTCAATAAAAAATTATTGAATTTTTTATTCAGTAAAACAACAATAGATGTTGCTTTAATTTGCTCCCCAGAATGCAGTGATCTTCAGGTTTTCCTCTGTTGATCACAACTTTCTGTTTCCTCCCATTTCTGTTCTTTGTGCAATTCTGGCTGACAAACCATAGGGATGGTTTCCCAAATGGACTATTAAACAGTAAGTTAATAGCTTGGTTAATAAAAAGCTTGAAAATTTGTCTTCGGGATTCTTTTTTGATAATCTCAGTAATGAAACCAGCTGAATTTATGTTCTTTCATTATCCAGTTTGCAACGAATTTGGAAGGCCCAGAAGAATATGTGCATATATATACATGCATATTTATGTATATTATGTTAACTGAAGGAGTGTTCTGAATAAATTAAATAAAAGCACAATATCTGCATTCATATTTTCATAGAAATTGAAGACATAATCCAAAGATTATTAAAAAGCCATTCCTATCTAAAACTTTATTAGAGCAGCTCTGTAAGAACAGAGCTTTCCCATTCTTTGAAACATCATTCTTCTCCTTCTTTGCAATGAAATGCAGACTGATTTTCATGGGTGACCCACGTAAAGAAGTGTGAACAAGACACTTACATGGCATGAGAATACTTCAGGTACTTTCATTTAGCACTGTAAAGCTCAAATCAGACCCAGGCTTCTAGTGGTGCTGTGTGTAGGACATTTCCCTGGGGTGGCTGCTAGCCCTCCTTTCTGCTGAAAAGAAATTTAACCTTCCCAGCTGTGAGGGGGAGTTCCTTCCTGAGAAAATGTGGTCAACCTGATTTGACACTGCAAAGCTTTGGCTTCCACTAGATTACATTTGAGGATTAAAAAACCCAGCCAAAGAAAAACCCCCACCAAATCCCCAAAACCAAGCAAACATAAACACAGAGTGAAAAGCAAGGAGGATTTGTTTAGGCAGTAGGACAAAATAGACCAGGTTAAATCATACAAAGAGTCATCCATAAGTGATATAGGACATTTTTTAGATATATGATTTTAATCTAAACTATAGCTCTTCAGACCTCTGGTAATGACTTCAGGTTTCTGTAGATCTCACAACTCTGTCTGAGGTATAGTTATGGGAACTGTGTTTTGGAAGTGACTGATATCTCTCTTCTCGGGAAATCTCTGGAACTAATGGTGGCATGCAAATGGAACTGTGCACGTGTTAAACCCTTTCCATTTATATTAATTTTCTGCTTGCAGAGTATGTCAAGAAGTAGCTATTTTTTTCTCTAAGCAAATCTTTCTCTTGTGACTTTTTACATAAAATCTACATAAAGATCAAGGTTAAGGCAATTTGTCCTAAGATAATATCCAAATAAAACTTGCAAGCCTGCCAATGATGGTAAAAGTATACC
Organism: Merops nubicus; assembly: GCF_000691845.1. NCBI lineage: Eukaryota > Metazoa > Chordata > Aves > Coraciiformes > Meropidae > Merops > Merops nubicus. The sequence goes on from NW_008631980.1 coordinate 33,659, forward strand.
CAAAAAGTCATAGAATCGTAGAATGTCTGGGGTGGAAGGGACCTCCAAAGGTCATCTAGTCCAACCCCCTCACCATAACCAGGGACATCTCTAACTAGATCAAGCTACTCAGAGCTTCATCCAGCCTGATCTTGAAGGTCCCCAGGGATGGGGCCTCCACCACCCATCCGGGCAACCTATTCCAGTGGTCTATCACCCTCATACTGAAGAACTTTTTCCTGACATCTAACCTAAACCTACGCTTTTCTAGCTTAAAACCATTATCCCTCATCCTGTCACTACAAACTCTTGTGAGTAGTCCCTCCCCTGCTTTCTTGTAGGCCCCTCTCAGGTACTGGAAGGTTTTTATAAGGTTCCCCTGGAGCCTTTTCTCCAGTCTGAACACCCCAACTCCCTCAGCCTGTCCTCACAGCAGAGCTGCTCCAGCCCTCGGATCATTTTTGTGGTTGTCCACTGAACATGTTCCAATAGCTCCACATCCTTCTTGTGCTGG